>NC_031779.1:20145227-20202851 GCF_001522545.3 Parus major
GCGACCCCTCGGGCCCCCACCCCAGAGCTGTGCTGCTTAATAAAGGCCTTTCTGAAAAGGAGCTGGTCTCCTGGCCCGTTTATCACATTACCTGCTGGTGATGCTTTTCCTAACAGGGGCTATTGGTCTTCCAAATTACTTAATTTATGCTTAGGTAGTAAATTTATGTCCTGGCAGTGAAATTCATGGGACTAATTGAAATGGACACGTGGTGGCTGGCATTGTTGTGCTCTGACCCTTGAACAAGAAATAGGCAAAGCCAACAGTAGTATGTACTGAGGGGAAGGAAGCTTTCACTGCATGATTCTCCTGTGGCAGCACTGCTGCATGTTGCTATTGTTTTGGGGCACCCTGCTTCAACTTCAGGCTGACAGTTGAGTTACCGCGGTTTGGTCAGCAGAGCTGTTCAGATGGAAGGACATGGCTGCATCCAGCAAGGCCAGGCTTTGCTACTGTGAAGGGCAATGCAGCTGGGGAACCTGGCAGGACAAGAGGGCCAAGGCAAAGCAGCACGTGGGAGGCAGCCGGGCTGCGGAGGCTGAGCTGATGAGGTTGCACTGCACACAGTGGGGCTAGCATGGCTGGGCTGGGAGGGTAAGATGTGGGTCATGACCACGTTGAGCTGGGCTGTGTTCCGCACAATATGCTGGCAGAGTTTACATCAGAGCTTAGCTGGGTGTGTTACGAATGAGGTTAACGGGAAGTTTGAGGGCCAGGGCGCTGGCCCTGTGAGGGGGAGGGACGCCGGGGAGAGACAGGGCGGCCAAAACGGCTCCTTCAGGTCTACGGGACGGGCCGAGCTAGACTGGGGCCTGGGTCCGGCCGGAGCGGGGCTGCGCAACTCCTCATTTCTCTCCCGCGGCGGCCGAAGTTGCGGGGGCGTCCAGGGCGCAGCCAGGGCGGGGAGAGAGCGCGGAGGGGCGACTCCTCCCCCGCCACACCCGGTGCGGCAGGAAGAGGAACAGCCGCGCCCAGCTCCCGCCAGCGCCGACCCAGCGCAGCGCCATGGCGGCGGAGGACGTGGACGGGCTGGCCGTGTCCCGGCCCCACTATGGCTGTGAGTACTGGGGCCCTGGGGGTTCGGGAATCCGCGTGGCCGCTAAGCGACTCCCAGCACCAGCTGCCCGTGCCTTACAGGGTCCAGCGATGGGAGGGGAGGCTGGGTCGCCGCAGGCATGGGGGGAGCCGCGGGGTCCGAGCTCCGGGACTGGTCCGGGGGCGCAGTGCGCCTCGCTGGCTCTCCTCTCGGGCTGCGGTGAGCCGCGAGGCGGGCGCCGTGCTGCGCGGGAGTTCGTCGAAGCTCGACGGTCCTCCTGAGTGCTGGAGATGAGTGCTGGGAGAAGACAGTGGATGGGCAGCGACGAGACGTCCTACGGCTGTACCGCCGTCGTCTACCGCGGGCGGGTCCCGCGCCTCGCCCAAGATGTCCGCCGCGGGCGGGGCGGGGGCGGCCCTGCCTTCCGCCTTCCCGCCGATTTTGGCGACCGCACCCGATCTGCCGGGCGAAACACCGCTCCCACCGGACACCTTCACTGCCTTGTCATAGACTTGCTGTGGAGAGGGAGGCTTTGGGTCTTGGTGTCCGACGCGCGGGCTCGCCTGTGCTGCGATACCGCGTCAGAAATGATCAACGGCGGAGAAAAGGTGGTGCTGTGAAGGGGCGATGTTGTAAGCGGCAGTCGGTGCGACCTGGCCTTTAACACTTCCAGGCATGGGGCCGCCACAGCTTCTCTGGGCAACCCGTTCCAATGCCTCACTATCTTCTTGGTTAAAGAATTTCTCCCTATCAACTGGTCTGAATCTCTCCACTTCTAGTTTAAAACTGTTCCCCCTTGTCCCATCAGTATCTCCCTCTTCTTGTTATAAGCTCCCTTTTAAGTACTGAAAGACCGCAATGAAGTATCCTTGGAGCCTTCTCTTCTGCAGGCTGAACAACCCCAGCTGTCTCAGCCTGCTTTTGTGAGAGAGGTGTTCCATCTTTGTTGCCCTTCTCTGGACTTGCTCTAACAGTTTTTTGTGCTGAGGATGCCAGGCCTGAATGCAGTGTTCCTGCTGGGGTATCACAAGTGCACAGTAGATGGTTGTTGATGGCATTTTAGATATAAGTTAACCTTTGCCTAATAACAGTATGAGACATTTTCTATTTGTCAAATTGGTCCATAAAACCTAAAAAAGCTGTGGGTTTTTCTTCCTTTTTTGACATGAGATGTACTTAGCTGTAAGTATGGGAAGAGGAGACTTTTTCACTGAGGCTTTGAAAACACAAAATCTGGAAGATTTAGGCATATTACCCCTATGTAGGTCTTCAGCTTGGTCCGAAGATGGCATGCAGGTTGTAAATCCGAATGATTCCGCTCTGTGTAGGGAAGCCCTATATGAACTCCCATATAGGGAGTGTGTATTATCATTTCTACCTTATTTTAAAGGTGGACTATAAAGATACAGAAGGGATTATATAATGTGAATATGTATTTGTGTCCTTAATCTTTTGCTATCAAAATCAGAGGATAGGTGAGGGGACTAGTGGTCACTGATGTGCTTTTGAAGAAGACAAAGGGAAAGCTAGAAGAAAATAAGAAAATAAAGGATTGTTTCTAAGAAATTGTACAAGGGATGCACTCAAATTAAGAAATCAGGAAGAAGGAAACTGGCAGATTTATGTGACAAGGATAAGAAAATGGGGTGTCTTCTGTTGCTAGCAAAGAACAACATCAAATCCTTAGTTTTCTGAATAAAAAAACACTGTGATGAATTTCTGTGGGAGAGGTTGGATCTGATTTTTTTAATGTGCCTATTCCCTTACATTTGATCTTCAACCATCTGAGGGCCATGTTTTGTTTGTTTTCAGCTGTCTTGGATAATGAGAGGTTAACAGCAGAGGAAATGGATGAAAGGCGACGCCAGAATGTAGCCTATGAATACCTTTGTCATCTGGAGGAAGCAAAGAGGTGAGAATAATTGATTTTTCAGCTGCTGGTGCTTTAAAAAAAAGACACGACCTTTGGTACGGGAAATAATTTGGATGCATCTTGCCTCTTGTCTCAGTTTCTCAGTGGCTATATAGTTTCACTAGAAAAAGCAAGCAACTAAAAATACCAAAGAAACTCCCTTCCTCCCTGAAAAAAACCAACCGACTTCTTATATGTGCATCTAATGTTCTCAAAGACTGAATAGCAAGGACTCTGTAGCTGTATTGCTCCCTTGTTCCTAGCACTGGATGGATTCTCCTGATGCCATGATGATTTTTTACCTTTTCTTTTTATATACCTCTTATATATCCTCAATACCCTTACCATGCATACTTGAAATCCTTCAAGTCTAGTATCCCAGCAGAGTCCTCATATTCTATTAAGCCAGAAGACCAAATATCCTAAAGGCCTTGCAGTTGGGAGGCCAAAAAACCTTACGCTATCTTGAAAATCCAAGACCTCCTCTAAAACATATCCTGTAAATTAAAATTAAGCCCATCTGCAGAAAAATACTTTAAGATAAGAAAATGTCACACTGTTCATTTAAGCTTCACTGGAGCATCAATGTTAAATATACTAATTGACAAATTCTATAAAATTGTATATGTGATCTACTGTGTGTGTACATTCGGTATATTCCACCTTAGTGAATTATTGCACCATAAAAATTCTTATTAGATACCAAGATAAAAAGCTCTTTATCCCTTAACCATGTCTAACTCTTAATTCTAAACCCAAGAAAAGGCATCACTCCCTGTTGTGTAACTTGTATATGTCTGGTGCAATATTGCCTCCTGGCTTAGCAGTGCACATGAAAAACAGTTATTCCCTTCCTTTTAACTGAAACACTTTACAAATTTAAATTGTAGCAGTGTATATCCCTTGCACACTGAGATCTCAATTCTTGCATATTTTTCCATGCATCCATCTATTTAATAGATCTGTAGTACTTTATCCTGGGTTGCTCGGACTTCTCTTCAGGTGCTCAGTGTCTTTCTGGAAGTCCACTGCCAAAAGAGAGAACTTTTTCAACAGGGTGTTAGTGGGCATACTTAAAAAGAGTGCACTGATTATTTTGTATACCCCAATAGATTTGATAGGATCATACATTATTGCATGCTATCTGCTTTTTCATGATGTTATAGTAGAGTTTTGCTGAGTTGTCGCCTAGTGCTGCTGAAATCTGTTTCTTGTCTTGTGTTTATATGGTGTTTATATGGTCTATTGTGTTTTCCCAAGTGTGTTACCCTTCACTTGATCCTGCTGAAGGAGATTTTTCCTGATTTTTGTTTAAAATATTGAAATAACTTTTATCTTAATTTTGTCTTCCAGACTGTGTGTAATCTCCACGTTTAATAAGCATATAAACATACTGTATATGTTCATTCAGACAATTAATTGAAAGTGTGATCAGCACTCAGTAGATACTATGAAGGAAAAAGGACTGTTATCAAAAATGGATGCATGAAGTCATATTGTTGATATTTTAAAAAATATTTTGCAAAGATTAGATCCTATATGCCCTATGTGAAGAGTAGGAATGTGACATACATAAATACATATTCGACATAGCCGAGAGTGTGTTTTGTCATGGCTTATTGAACACTTAAGTCTGTCTTTGTTCTTCAAAAGATGATATGAGTTATGAGCCAGAAAATTTTTCTTGGCTGCATGGTGAATTTTGTATAAATCTGTGCAATTCTTTCTTAGCAAGGCAGACACGTTCAGCTGTAGTGACTTTACTGGGGAGGAAGTATTGAGTTTGTACAAGTTCACTGTTGGCAGAATATAAAGGATTTAATTCCAGGACTTCAATATTACCAAGAACGTATAGTACATTTTTGAAGGTGTGGGGAGCACTTAGTTTATGCTGTAGTCCTTTAAGTGCTTTATGAGAATTATCACTCCTGTAAGTTCACACAGAGTGCTTAGTTACTAGAAGGTAATAATTTGCCTTCCATATGGACTTGAATGAAGTTTGAACTAGTAAGATCTAACCATGTTTCAAAATAACTCCCTTTGAAACCAAAGTCTTTAGCAGCAAATGCTGGGCAAACAGGCAGAGATGAGTTGTACTGTATTAACTGTCCAAGCTTGAAGGAGCCCCAGATCCTTCACTTGTGGACTCTTCCTGTCATCAACCTTTCAGTAAATGCTTGAGGAGGTGCTGATTTTCTCTTGAATTCCATGCCCAGATCTGCAAAAAAAACCCAAACAACAAACCAAAAAAACAAAAAACAAACCTCAAGCAAAGATATGTTCCACAGTAATGGCTTTAATATTTTCATCAAGCTCTTGCTTAATTGTAAATTTACTCTAAATAAATCAGCTTTGGCTCTGAAGTTCTTAGTGCTCTTGTCTCTGCTTCTTAGTGTCTTGATGTGGATGAGATTGAGCAGCTGGGCATTTGATTTTTGCCACACCTTGTCAGAAAAACAGCAGTTTTCACACTTGTCTCTGGGTGAGCCTTGAGATGTTTCAAATAATGCCTAGCGGTTGCCAGTATGTTCTGTAAATTATGAAGCAGCACCTGTGTTGCTCAAAATGCAAGTAGTGGTGTGCAGCCTTCCTTGTATCCACCTTGGTAGTTGGAGCACTTATTTTTCAAGTGGAAGGTCTGCTTGGAGAACCTCAACCCTTATCCAACCTGTAACCCACGTTTGCTTAGTGGCATACCAACTATTCATGTATATGTGAGTGGGAGTTCCTTATTCCTATAGTTAAGGCTGAATCACTTAACATAAGAGTTAAAGATTAAATGACCAGGAGGGGAGCAGACTTCTGAGTTTAATAATTAAGATATGTGAAGGAGAGCAAAGGCTTGAGTTCACTGTCTGCTTCCAGGATTTTTTTCCTTCCTGAGAAGTTATTTTTTAAATTGCCCTTTGAGTTTTATTACCACTAGTACAGTCTAGAAGAGGGCTCTCAGCTGCTTTGTTGGTAAGGAGTTTATTTACTAGAAACAAGTAAGAGCTGTAAGAGATCAGTGTATTTGAAATGAATGCCCTCGATATGAGATTTTCTATATTTGACTTTGCCAGTAATGTAACTTGAGCCTAGCATCTGAATTAGATACTGTGGCATTTTGCTTGTGCTATTGATTACAGTCCCTCTGAGCTGTGAGAGGGCTAATAGTCTTTCTTCACAGTGAGAGAATGTCAGATTGGAAGTTGTATTTCTAACGGGAAGAGGAGGACCTAAGAGCAGAGGAAGGTCGCTGGTGTACTCTGTGTCACGCACAGAAGCTGAAAAGGTGAACATAAATAAATATAAAACATCATAAAGCTTATGATAGCCTAGGCAGGGTGGGAGGCAGCTGAAGAAAAATACTTGCTGACTCCTCTCCTCTTTCCCATAATCACATTATATTATTACAGTATAATATTGCATTCAAACACTGTACTTCATATTATTTTTTCTTCTACAACATAAAGACACCTAAAGTAATGTGATTAACAACACACTGATTTGCATTGCATCAGCATTGTCAGAGGCTTGCTATCCCTTTAACAGAGCAACAGATAGTTTTTTTAAATATTAGAAGAAAGTAAAATAAAAATTAGCTAGCACATAATTTCGTACTGAAATAAAAAGTTTAGAAAAGTTTGAATTTCTGAACTGCCGGATGTGACAGCCCACATGCAGTAACTTTGGGTACTTCTGTACTCAATTTACAGCTATTTGCAGATCCATCTGCTAATGAGCATACATCAGAAGCATTATCAGAGGAATAATTTGTACTTAATTAATGATATTCTAGCATGTTGTTTGGTTGGGTTTTTTTCACTGTCACTGTTCTATTGTTATTTAGTAGTTTTTTATTTCAGTTAATAATGTGCAACAGTCTTGTGAAACAGGAATTAGTTCTTGCTAGTTGGAGAAAGGGAAACGGAGTGTAACTAAGTTGTTCAGGATTGTGAAAGACTGAAATGAAATTTGGAGTTAAAATGAAGATTGTGAACAGAGTGATTCCTCTACTATGTGTGGACCAGATGCCTCATTCTTGAAGAAAATTTGCTTTATTAATAATTATTATTTAATACTTGAAGTTTTCTTTTTCACATTCTTTTTTGTTTGTTTTGTTTGTTTCTTGGATTGCTTTTTTTTTCTTTTTTTTTTTTTTTTTCCTCTTGTCTCCAAATCACAGTAGTCTAATAAAATAGCTGTGGCAGTGCAGATAAAACTGTAAGAATATACTCTGTTCCGTTGGCAGCTCATGCTCACGGTAGGGTAGGGGTGTATTTATCTCAAATAGAAGCAGCCTGAGACCTGATTTTTGCGGTCCTTATCCAGAAGTCAGGGTATTTTTCTGTAATATCCTTCATTGGTGTTTCTACTTGCAGATTTGGTCAGGTACTGGTTTTGGGTTGGTTGTTTGGATTAGTTTTTCATATATGTTGTTTTGTGGTGGTTTTTTTTTGTTTGTTTTCTGCTTTTCAGATATAATGCAAGTGCCGTGATAGATTGTAATCCAGGAGTATTCATAAATAATATTTTATTATCACTAGTTGGAAGTTGGACTAACTTCTACTCAGTTCTTACCACTTTATTTGGGCTTTTATCAGCTCCTTTTTGAACTGGAGATAGTAATTTACAAATCCTGTACTGTTTTGTATGACCTCATGCAGTCGGCAGGGAGTGGCTGTCTGAACTGGAAGTGGCTTGGAATGCACGTTCAGAACTGTATTTTTCTGAGAAGTGGGTGGAGAGAAATACAGAAAGGATAGCGGTGAAGTACCACCATCTTTGCCTCACTGGATATTTCTTTTATGACTCACTGGAAATAGTAACGAAAGGCAGGCCAGGAGGAAAGAAACAACCGTTTGTTCAGAGATCAGGATTTTTCTCTTTGGAAGGTGCTTTCTGAAGAAATACT
This sequence comes from Parus major, assembly GCF_001522545.3. NCBI lineage: Eukaryota > Metazoa > Chordata > Aves > Passeriformes > Paridae > Parus > Parus major. The sequence goes on from NC_031779.1 coordinate 20,153,073, forward strand.
GTGTGTAATGTAAGAAGAGCAGCCCAAAATAACCAAAACAAATAGATGTCACTAACAGTTCTTGGCTGTGAGTACTGTGGAGTGCTTTGTAATAACCCTTATTTACAAGAAATCAAGTTGGTCTTGGGGCGTGATAACTTCAGTGATGCTGTAGCTTCCAAGCATTTAGGTCTATTTAGTTGCTAATGCTATGTGATCAAGACAATTAACTTGAAAAAGACTGATGTGTATTTGATAATTATGTTCCTGTTGACTGTGGGCTTGGTACTCAGGCTGAAAGCTCTCCAGGACAAATGACAAATCTTTCTGGCAAATATGGCAAATGCAGTAGTATCCTCATCAGCAAGAGCACCTAAGGGAATTTTTACAGGTTGATGGCAGTGATTGCAAGTGAGCAGAGAGGAAACTCCTATTTACTTGTACGGAGGCGGGGAGTAGTAAGGATTTCAATGCCAAAGTATCAGTTTTGTCTTTGGCTCAGCTGCATGTTGCCAGGAAGAGTACATCAATTGCTGGGAAAAAGCTGGCCTGTGTTACTAATTAATTTCTTGTTCTTCTGTATCTTTGAACTGAAAATGCCTGTGTGGATAATGAGAACGTTGTGAGACCTTTTAGCTGTGGGCAGTACTTGCTTTCCTAGCTCTCCATCTGTACAAACCTTACTGAAATGCATTTAAATATCCACCGACTTTTCTAGAGGAGAACACTCCTGATGCGATAAATTTATTTTACTTTGCTGTTAACTCTCTGAGAGATCTTTCATCTTCAGAGGTGGTTCCTTGATTTGTTTAGAGTTAGAATAAGTTGTTTTTGTTAATTGTTAGAATAAGTTATTTTGAAGAGATGTTTTTGTTAGTGTGTTTTCCATGGTTGTCCAATGCTCTTGTTCAGGTGAACTGGATGAAGAGCTGAGGTTGTCTTCCAGGTTTTCTCTTCTTAACGTCTGTGAGAACGCCTGCCAAGTCTACATTTGTAACAGCACTAAAAATATTTGAGACATATATGGATGATCTGCTGGAGTGTGAGAATCCTCATCTTTCAATAAAATGTGTAGTATCGTTAGTCCAAAAAATGCCATACCTGTTGTGCCAGCAGTAATGAGCAGTGAAAAAGCTTTTAAGCCATAATTTCATACATTCTTTTGAATGGTTTATGTAGAGACTTGGGTGGGGAGAAAAGAAGGTGCAGCCCTTTTGCTCTCACTTCTTTTTCCTCTGCTGTGGTGCTGCAGCAGCCATGCATCTTTTCCTCGGTAGACCTCTGGGGAATTGCAGTAGGAGGGCTAAATGGTCACGAGCAGAAGCATCTAGATGTGAAGGCACCAAGTGCAACAGTTGGAATGACTTGTCTTTCAAAATGCCTGGATTAGCTGCTTGTCATCCAGATCCCAGCATGTTCGCGTTAGGTTTCACTAGATCCCCTTTGGAGGCAGAGCATCGTGAGCAAATGCTGGTGAATCCTGGAGGTGGTGCTGGACAGAGATAGTCATCGCTGTTTATTATCAAAGGGTATGCAAAGGCTTATCCTTATCTGTAACCTGTAAATTCTGTATGTGGTTGCCAACTGAGAGAGTGCCCAGGAGATGTGAGGAGAGCTTGATGACTGGTGACCCACCGTGTCAGGGCAACAGGTCCTGGACCTCCTGATGCTTGTTGGGCGAGGTGTAATGGCTCTCTCCTGGGTGGATAGCTTGAACATCCTTTTCTTGCTTAAGTGATTGCAGGACAGACTTTGTGGGCACCAGTTACTTTCTGATGCTTTTGAGTATAAAGTTGAATGAAACATGGGGGTGGGTGTTTCAGTTTTTACACCTAAATGTGAATCAGCTTCCCTTTTCAACGAGGTCTGGCAGATTTTGCTATGGTGTTGGTACAGGAGTGTAACTGCATTTCCTGACTGTCTGCCACATATGGGTTAAATAGAAACTGGCTTTAGACTTAAGTTGAAGGCAAGAGGTTTTTCTTTTCTGGGGCAAGTGACAAAGATTAAATTTCTATTTCAGCTTGTTAGATTTTTCAAAACTATTTGAGTTGAAAGTGAAATTAAGAATGATGCTTTTGGTAGAGAAATAGAGGGTTGTAGATCAACAAGCAGTCAAAATGTGTTTTAGCAAACACATATTTCTCAATAGAATAATTCAAATTACATATTCCTGATAGTTTTATGGTAATTACTGGTGTAATTTTAATGGTTGTAAAGGTACCTGACCATGTGTCATACTGATACGAGCAAAGTCCTGACTGTTAAAAGATGTGATTTCAGATTTACCGGCATCAGGTAAATCTTGAGCATTGTATCTCTTGATGGTGATCTCGTTTCCCAGGATGTTAATTGTTACACCACTATGAAAGCCTTCCTGTGCTTCTCTTCCCCCCACCCTTCCCTGGGATGTGATTATGATCTTTGAAGAGTGGAATTCTAAATAAGTATTGTTGGTACCTTCCTTTAGATTGGACACCTGCTGTCTGGAATGTGCTGGTGTCTCGTAGTCTTTTTTTGTGAGCCTTGTTTCTGTAGGGTGAGTTCTAGGGCAAAAGATGATAACGCTTTAAATTGTGTCAGTGCCGGGTGCTAGACAAGATGGGTAAAAAAATGGATGTGTTATGCAAATATGGACCCTGAGGGTGAGTAAATCCCTTGGGGAGTTAGGGACAGGGAGACAGTTTTTCTTTCTCGAGGTTTTGTTGTTGAGTGGAATGCTTAGTATTCTCTAAGTCATTGTGTGACATAATTTGTCATTTTTGTAGTAGGTATTAAATGTCAGGCTAGTGTCATTCACTGTCTCATTTCCAGCTTCTGACTGATGGTTATACTGTGATTGCTGAAACTCCATTTGTCAGAGGGTTCTGACCTCTTGAGTGTTTTCTGCCATCTATAAGATTCTTGCCAAATTCTCCTGTTACAGCAGCCACACGAATAAGATGCTACCACAAACTGTTACCTAAGGAGGTTTATATTGTTCACTGTTTGTCAGAAATCCTGTGAAACAAACTACTTTCCGCCTAAATAAACGTAGTTTTCAACACAGGGACAGGTTGATTGTGTTACAGGTCCTTCTTGTTGAACATGTAGTTGTACTGGAATTGTGAAACTGGCAAATTAACTACCAAACACTGAAGCATGGGAATATTTTCAGGTCTTTACTGCTGCAGGCTTTCATACTGACTTTGACAGATCAAGAGCAAATTTTTCATGAATTTTCTTGTGAACAAAACTATTATCATATGTTTTGTGGTTTTTTTTTTTTTGGGGGGGGGAGCTGGCGAGGCCGCCCCGCAAAGCAGCCGGCGGCAGGCGGTGACCAGCCCTGCGGGCGCCGAGGGGTTTGGTGGTTTTTTTTTTGTACTAGACAACTTTAGGAACTTTTGCATTAGCACTGACATTTGAGAGTTACATTACAAACATATCCAGTGTTGATTTTCTTGATGCTCCAGGCACTTTAAAAGTGCACAAAAATGACCTAATTTCAAGAATTTGTACCCATGTGTGAACACACACATGGAAATCACATGTTGAAGATATGTTTGAAGAATGTGATTTTGGGCAAACAGCCTGCGTATGTAATGGTTGTAAGAAGGAGATATTTAAGGCAGTCTAACCATGTTGGTAAAGCACAGGTTTGGGTAGGCTTGGTATGGTATACGGTGTTAAAAATATTGGAGACTAAGAGTCGTACGCACCTGGAAAGAGAGTTAAACTCTGTGCTCCTCTAGTCTATTTCCAGGCCTCATTCAGGAGGAAACAGAGCATATGCTTCTTGAAGAAGAAGACAACAGCCTTCTGAAATGCAGTTGGTAGGGGAATGCTAGAAGCAAAGAGGTACCGCTGTGGCACTGACATGCTTACAAAGAGAAGCATGATTCTGACCAATGATCAAGAACTCTGTGGCCAGTGCTCTCAAACTGGTGGCTCAGAAATTTACATGGAGGTTCTGTTTGCAGCTTTCCTGCTAACGAAACTGGTGAGGTATGCAGTAAACAGAATGTGATGTGGAACTGAGCTTCAACCAACAGTGTTGGTACCAGACCCGGATACGAATTGTACCAGTTATTCTTCAGCATGATGTGTCAAGGTTACATATTTTATCATCTTAGAGTTCTTATTTGCTGGAAGTGTTGTAATGTCACTCTTGCGCCCTGCACAGCGGAAGTGACCACCAGGTGCAGACTCAGATGGTGTGTTGGGCTGCTGTGTGATCTCAGAATTGAAAAATGTCGCTGGCTAGGTCTGGGTAAAAAAGGGAAGTCCATTGTTTTGGAACTGTAGGACAATTGAAGGTTAGAAAATGTTACTTATATTTGCAGTCCCTTCAAATAATTATTTTTATTTAGAAATTATTGCTACTTATGATGACCAAGAAGTGAGCTTTCCTCATTGGTGGATAAAATCACTTTTTTCCAACTATTGGTGCCTTCTGTATTCTGTATGCCATGGTCAGTTTTCTTTTTGTGCTGGAACATACTACATGGTAGTCCTGTCATAAAGTGAGCAGCCTTCCTTAGAGGCTTTGTCCATTTTTAAAATTTTCTGCTCTAGTATTTTTGTTTATTCAGTTTGATACTGTTGCAGCAGTTCCTGGAGAAACTAGCACTTTGCTAGCTCTGCTTCCTCAGGCTCGTCTATAATCAGTCTGAGAGCAAAAGAGTGACTTTTTATTTCTTTTCCACACTATTTCCATTGTCTCAGGCTTAGCCAGACTAAACATTTTCACAAGTGAAAGAGCGAAAGGTATTTCATATGATCAATATTAGGTTTTTGCTGTATCTAAACTCCAGTTCTGGATGAAATATGCCTATGATACTTTTCAAACATAGGATGCGTTTGTGTAACTTGTCACTATCCTCAATAATGCTGTATTGTGGGAGAATAAAAAAGTTGTTAGTTGATATGACTGATGTTATTTTTTTCCAGTCCTTGGTAATGGAGCAGTGTTTCCTTTGAAAGTTTGAAGACAACCTTACTTGGGAGACTGGCTGCCCAACAATACCTGATGCTACATTTTTACTGTCATGTCTTGTCAGGAAATCCTGGCTCTAAATTGCAGGTGATGATAGAAGCTGCATGAAGGTATTCAGGAATCTTTTTCTAGGAGGGGGATTTTGTAACATCATTATTAGCTGATTGGAAGTGTGCACTTACTACTGTAATTAGAACTAGCTTCAGTAAAATTTTAAGTCCAATGTTATCTATGCAACCATGTGATAAAACTTGATTGAAAAAACAATTCTGGGTTAAGCATTGTTTTCTGTACTGATGAGAGGGAGGGAGCATAGTGGAAACAACCAAAGTATCAGAAAAGAATTGAAAAGTTTCTGTGAAAAGCTTATTGATGGCATATTGTTCTAATGCCTAATGTTGAAAAGGAGTAGAGGTTGTTGCCCATCAGCCAGGTTCCCTGCTCATTGGGAAATGTATTTGTCTTGTTTGTCTGTAAATTCCACAAGCATTTCTGCCTTTTAAGAATGACATGTGTTAATTTTAATCCAAGTATGTGAGCTTTTAAATATAAATGTGCTGGATGATGTTTTCTGAAAACATAGCTTTGTCCTCTGGCTTAGCAAATGGTTAAGCAATGCCACACCAAGCAGGAGCATTACTGTATGTAAATTGCTCTAGTTTTGCAGTTATATTAACACCCACTTAAGAACCTGTTGAAACAGGTATGAGTACATTGAGATGGCTTATGTTCTAATTATGGGCCATTCATCTTTCATTATGGAGTGACTAGCTGCCTCTGTGTCCTTCCATAAGGTACTAATTAAATGGCTTAGTCACATGTCCCTTCTGCTTCCATTTTAGGTCTTCTAGTCTGAAGGAAGTGGGTGTTTTTAATTGTTTGGGGTTTTTTTGTTTGTTTTCCAAGTAAAGTAGTGGGGAAGGTACTGTGAAAACTGTTGCTATGATTTGGACTCTTCCAGCATCTGAGTAGCTTTGTGTCCTCTCAGGAATCTTTGGTTGTAATGGTCTGTGGCATACAAGTGACAGTATCTTTTTGGTAAGGGTCCAGAATTTTTAAACTTATGTCATGTTTGTCACATATTCGGTTAGTATGTGCATCTTTCTAGAACTCAGTATTCAAGAGCAACTGAGTTTTGAGAGGAAAGTAGCGAAGCCTTGAGAAAACAGTAGTTTTGAGAGGAACTGAGTTTCTTTTTGTAGCTTATGGACAGGTGTTGGCCAGGTGTTCCCAGAAACCTTTTCTTCCTGGTAGACACTACTACTTGGTGCTTTTCCAGGTCCTGCTTTGGGTTGCAATCCCCACGCCCCCCCTTCTCCTGGGCTCAGGCTGCAGTCCACAGTGCAGTGGTATCTCATTTGGGATTTAAAGTACACTGGGTTGAAGCAGGATCATCTGCTTGCTTGTGTTTCAGATCAGTGCCAGTAATGTGGGCTTATCATCCTTGTGAGCCAAATTATTAACCTTGTTTATGTTATACTATCAGCTCTCTTTTATTGTATGGACTATTTCTATTTTGGACCCCTGTTGTCTTGAAAGCCACTTTTCTGTGATGTTAATTGATCCAAGGCTCATCTGTCCTATAAGAGCTTTTAGAGTTCAGCTCCAAGTGAGGCATGATCTAAGTAAGATGCTTTAGAAAAGAGGCCTGTGGTTATGTAGGTCCCTTTTTTAGAGACCAGAGCAGTCAGGTAGCATGTCATCTTCAGGAGAAACTGTAGCTGAGCTTGCAATTTGCAGCCTCCAATAGCTTGTAAAGAAGAAATATCAAGGTGCACTTCTGTTTTGAGAACAGTGATTTTTCAAAATGTTTTGCTGTAGTTTTTATTTTTGTCATGAGATCCATGATACCATTAAATGAGATGGAAGGCAACAGTATAAAGGAAAGTGAGTTATGAGGAGAAGAACGCCTGCTCCATGCTTTTTCCCCTGTTCCTGAAATGTATAGTAGGGTGGGAAAAGATATATAGGAAGATTAGACTGAGAACATCATCCTCATACTGAAAGAGGGTAGTTTTAGATTAGATATTAGGGAAAAATTCTTTACCATGTGGGTGTTGAGACACCTGGAGCAGCTTGCCCAGAGAAACTGTGGCTTGCCCTATCCCTGTAAGTGTTCAGGACCAGTCTTGGACGGAGCTCTGAGCAACTTGGTCTAGTGGAAGGTGTCCCTGCTCATGGCAGAGGGTTGAAATGAGATAGGCTTTGAGGACCTTTCTGACTCAAACCATTCTACGATTCTGTGAACATTGTAGGGTAAGTCACGCAATGACTAGCAAGTACTTAATAAAAGTAAAGAAATGCTTGAGATAAACCTGTAGAAGATTTAAGTTAGTTAAAAGGATGGGATGGCCCCTCTGTGTAGACCGACTAAGTTGTGGGCTGAAGGAGAAACATGGAGATGATGTCTTAATCACTTTTGGAAGTCTGGCTGATGAATTCTGTACTTCTCCTTAATATTTTGTCCGACACGTTACCGACTAGCATTTTAGTGATGCAGATCCTGTGTTAGTGTTATATCCATTTTCAACCCCTAGTGCTGAGTGAATAGTATGCTTGAGTATGACTGCAGCAGCCACAGGAGACTTGTTTGGCATGGGGTTGTGTTCACAAATTAGAAATATACTCATGTGACCAGCTTTGTTGTTCTTGCACTTCCAGATGGATGGAGGCCTGTTTGAATGAGGAGCTGCCTGCCACAACAGAGCTGGAAGAAGGATTGAGAAATGGAGTCTACCTGGCAAAACTTGGAAACTTTTTCTCCCCTAAAGTGGTTTCTGTGAAGAAAATCTATGACAGGGAACAGACTAGGTATAAGGTGAGTGCTGTTGACCATGGACATCTAAAATGGGAATATGCACACGTGGAGGTACTGTGAGAAAATAAGCAGAAAGTTAATTTGTATTAGTCTTACCTGAGAAACTCTGCCTTCACCCTAGAACAGTGGTTAAATGAGGGGGTGCGTGGACTCTTAGTTTTATATCTAAGCTTGCACTTAGATTAATTTTGTCATAAGCAGTCAATATAAGCATATATGAAAGACTTCAGACTTTCCTGCAAAAGTGCTGTTTTCACTATCTGTGTTAGTGAACCTTACTGCTGTTCTTGACAGGTGTGATTTTATTTCTTACTGCCCTCCCTCTTGCTCCTGCTGTTTTTTATTTCAGGCAACTGGTCTCCACTTCCGACACACGGATAATGTAATCCAGTGGCTGAATGCTATGTCTGAGATCGGTCTCCCTAAGGTAACTTCTGTCTTGTACATCCAAATAAATAAATAATCTCAGAAAAGCTTTGCATTCTGTGGAAGCATTTGCTGTTACTAAAAAATCAGCACACTTACTCTAGTTATTCTTTGATTTCTAGATTTGTGTCCCTGTAGAAACTCTCCCCTAAAACTTGCTGAAGGATTTCATTCTCCTACATGTGTGAGAATGACTAGAAGCAAAATAATTTATCCTTGTATACCACATCTCTGATATTACTTATCTTGCATAATATCTGCATTACATCGTTCTTGCCATGCGTTCTTTTGAGCAGTATCCAGGCTACAGTTTGATTGTGGAATTTTTTCAGAAATCAATGCTAAATGTAGCAGCACAACACAAAATAGTACGTTCTCTGTTTCTTCAGATTTTCCTATGAAATTTTCACGTTGAGTTGAAATCTTGCCATTGTAGCTCAATCAAATATAAATTACCGACTTGACTAGAGAAATGGCCAGATAAGCTTCTCAGAGCTAATAAACACAGTTGCCTGAAAATATGTGGAACTGTGGTAGCACTGGGCTGATAGTCAAGCTTTCTTGTAGCCATGTTATGCATAGTCTCACCAAAACTGGCATTGTGTAGTTTAATCCGATGTATGTTTTCTTTGCATGTGTGCTTGCCAATTGAACACTTCAGTTTTGGCAAAGAGCTTTAAATACCTTGTTGTGATTTACTAGTTGAGCTTTCCTGGGATCTGTGATGATCTTACAGAAACACATTTGCGATTAGGAAATACTGAAATATGCCGTTGGGGTGGTTAGGTGAAAATAAATGAGGAGTGATTTAGACAGAGGGACGTTAAGTGCCAGGTATGAGGTAATATTTTCAAATGCAAGTAGGGTTTGGGTGGAAGTAAATGTGTGAGAATATGTTAAAGAAATGGGCTGGGATTCAGTACATTTACACGAGATACTGATGCTTTAGGTATTTCCCCATGCAGAACAGCCAGGAAACTGATGCGGTGGAACTGAGGGTCATTCAGTTGCTCTTGCCTTTACAGAAAGAGCAACACTGTTTTGTGCTCACAGGAACAGCAAGGAACCTTCAAATAACTGGAAAATAACATACCTTATTATGTTATAATAAATCAGGGCTTCTAGAATAGTTGAATCTTCAATAACAACCCCTTCTGTTAAGCCTTGAAGAGCTTTGTGTTGGAGACTGACTGAAAATTTTTGGGTCCAGCTAACTGAAAATACAGTATGCAGAGCACCTCAGTGCTGGTCTGCGTTTCCCTTTGAAACTGTCTCTCCTCTTGTTTCTCAACCGCATTCAATCCAAACAAAATTCTCTTTTTTCTCTTCTCCTGCGTTTTTTTCATCCTTTGGCTTTCACCAAAGTCCTCCGTAATACCTCATGACCCGGTATCTTGGTGTGCGCACAACAGAAAGGTTCTACCCATTCACATATGTAGAACTTGGCAGGAAAAGGGGAGCTCTGATTTGCCTATTAGAAACAAAAGGAAATATTGACACTTCAGGTAGGAGAAACATTGGTCCAGGGCAGAGAAGCTTGAAGAGTTCTGTTCCATGACCTGTTTCTCTAGTGTAATGCACAAGAATTGAGCTGATGTGATTTGGTTGTATAGAGTGAATATAATTCAGACTGCTAACTTTGTTTTATCTTTAGATATTCTACCCAGAAACAACAGATATCTATGATCGCAAGAACATGCCACGCTGTATCTATTGTATTCATGCACTCAGGTAAGGAATACTAGACAGTAATCTGATTGCTTCTGAAATCTTTCTGCAAAGCTGAAAGGTGACAGAAGAGAGAGAGCTGAACTGAAGGCTGGATGAGGGCAAATTTTCTAGCAGAACAATCTTAACAGGTCAGAGCAAAGATCTATGAAGCCAATATTTTGCCTTGGGCAGCGGCCAAATCAGATTCTGAAGGAAAAAAACAGTGAAGTATGTTGAGATTACTACCTTTTCATTCCAGTTCCCACCCTCTCTGCTGTCTGAGGCAGAGCTAGACATTCTTTAACCAAGAAGATAGTAAGGCACTGGCACAGATTGCCCAGAGAAGCTTTGGCTGTCCCATCCCTGGAAGTGTTCAAGGCCAGGTTGGACGGGGCTTGGAGTAGCCTGGGGTAGTGGAAGGTGTCCCTGCCTGTGGTAGTGGAGTGAGTTGAAACTAGATCATCTTGAAGGTCCCTTCCAACCCAAGCCATTCTGTGATCTGTGTTGAGCTAGCATGACAGTCGAAAACTAGGAGTTGCATTTCTATTCCCAGACCCATCTGTACACAGCTGTATGGGTCTATCCCTCCTTTGTAGCAATTCCATTTCTCAGGCTGCAGGTGAATACGTTAACCCCATTTTTAGCAGGCCAAATCAGCCTAGTGAATACTAAACTATTGGAGATACCACATCTGCAGTCCTGAGTCCAGTTCTGGGCTCTCCAGCATTAGAGGGACACAAACATGCTGGAGAGAGTTGAAGGAAGGGTCTCTAAGATGATTAATGGACTAGAGGATCTCTCCTGCCAGGACAGGCTGAGACAGTTTGGACTATTCAGCCTATATAACATATAGTGCCATGGGAATCTCAACAATATGTGCACCTGTCTGGAGGGAGGATGCAGAGGAGATGTGAAGCCAGGCTCTTCTCAGTGATGTCCCATGATGTGACAAGAGTCAAACAGCATAATCTAAACCACAGGAGGGTCCCTCTTAGCATCAGGAAATGCTTCATTTACCTGAGAGAGTGACCAGGGAGTGGCACGGTTACTCTGAAGTGTGTGGTCCCCACTGTTTTGATACTCAAAAGCCATCTGGACGTGATCCTGTGGAACTTGATCCTGTGTGACCTAGTTTGAAAAGGGAGCGTGACGAGACAAACGTGAGAGCGCCCTTCTAGCCTCAACCATTCTGTAGTTCTGTGAAGACTTCATAGTGGTGGGCCAGTTGCGTTCAGCTGAGGGGGAAAGAGAGTAGTCAGCTCACTCTCTTGGTGATTATCGGGTGTTATATTGGCTTACCTGTCCTTGAATCTGTATCTCCTAAAATTGTGTCGTTGTCAGAACCACAAGGGAAAATGACTAGTTCTAATTCTTTGCTTCTTTTCTTTTCTAGCCTGTACCTTTTTAAATTGGGTCTTGCCCCCCAGATTCAGGATTTATATGGCAAGGTAGACTTCACAGGTAAAAAAAACACAACACTCATGTATGCTGCCTTTATCTCATACCCGTCTAGATCAGTTGTGGAGCATCAATTAAAGGATTGTTACGGTCGATATACTAAATGCAAATAAAATTATAAATAATGGCTGTGAGGAGTTTTAGTAATTTAAGAAAAAGAGGCTTCATCTGCCAGCTTCTAAACCAGGCAGTTAGACAGTCATCAGTTCACTAATCATTTATTTTCACAAATAACAATGTCTTAACTCTTTTGTCACTGTTGTAAGATGCTTAAGCCTTGCATCCATCTTCTTGGGAGAATTTTCAGTTTGGAACTTAGTACGTGGTTCTGACCTCTTGTGGCAGTTTAGAGGTGCCATCAGCTGAAGAGGTGTTTGACAACTGATCTGCTGCAGGAGATGCCAGCACAAAGTTGTGTGTTCACTTCCTTAATTTTGCACAAGTGTCAAATTCCGTTTTGCATTAGTGAGGCTCTTGCCTGAGGGCATACATCTGGTTTAAAAGGTGTATAAACTTTATTTCCCTGCAAATTGGTTGTTGATTATACTTTTAAAATGCTTATCTACTAACACTCTTTTAGAGTTGTATGGTATTTAGCAACCACATGTGTTGATGCATTCCATTCGCTCCTCTCGGTGTAGTCTGTTTGTGGGGAGAAAGAAAATGTTAAACTACTTGTGTGCATTTTCCTGACCTGTTGGCAACAATAGTTGAGGTACCTCAGAATGGAGTCTGTTTCCAGCTCCTCATGAGAGTTCTGGCATTGTTTCCTAGTAAGAAAAACAACAGAATACTCCCACACGAGTTTCTGGGAGAAATGTATATTTTAGAAAAGTGTGCAAAATGTCTTAGCATTTTCATGTCTTTTGTTTCACTTACTGAGTTATATTCAAAGTATTATTTAAATAATAATTGTCATCTATTGTAGCTGTCCTTTATTTTTTTCAGCAGCAGTTAGTATAGCAGTGCTAATGCATTTAAACACACGTAATACTATTTTAATGTGCATTTCAGAGGAGGAAATAAGTAATATGAGACTTGAACTGGAGAAGTATGGTATTCAGATGCCTGCCTTCAGCAAGATTGGAGGAATTCTTGCAAATGAACTTTCTGTGGATGAAGCTGCATGTAAGGAAAAATGGCATTTTGTTTGCTTATTCAAATCAGCAGATCAGTTAAGTGTTGATTTTAATGCTGCATGTTTTAAGCCTAGTACAGTCTTTCTGATAGGCCTTTTGGAAGACTGGGAAGATGTTTTTATTCTTCCCCTTTGTATTTTTCTTTTTTTTGGAGCATGATGATTCAACTGCTTAAAATATTTTAACTACAAAGTAGGCTGCTATTTTTTTCAGCAACACAAAGCCATGATGAAATGAGAGATATTTGGATAACTCTTTTGCTTTCCAGTTAATTTTCAGATAGTTTTTCTGCTCTTTTCAAATCAGGGATTATTGATTTCTTGATTTTTAACAGTGCTGTTTTGTTTGGGACTAACTGTCAGACTGTGGCTTGTTTTTCAGTGCACGCTGCTGTCATTGCCATTAATGAAGCAATTGACCGTCGGGTTCCAGCTGACACTCTTACAGCAATGAAGAACCCTAATGCCATGCTAATAAATTTGGATGATCAACTTGAATCCACTTACCAAGCCACACTCTACAGAGCAAAGCAAGACAAGATGGAGAACGCTAAAAATAGGGTAGCTCAGTTCTTTTTTCAAACCGTTTGCATGCATTACTATTTTGTAGTGCAGTGTGGGGCAAACTGTGGGGAGTTTGCCGAATGTGTGTGAAGGTCCTGTATGTGTAGTCTTAGGCAGATTTACACCTTGTGGCCTTCTATTATGTTCCCCTGTCTTCTTGCAGAAAACAGGCAATAGTTAGCTGCATTAGTCTGTTTAGCTGTCTGAAATATGGGCCACAGAGATACAGAATTCTTGTCACCATTTTTTATGTTTGGAATGCATCCCTCTGTTTTCATAGATATATTTTCCTAACAATGAAATGATGAGCAAAACTGACTTGATGCTGGAAGAGGTCCGTGTTGCTTTTGAACACTGTATAACACATGCCTAGCTCTGTGTACTCCGAACTTTCTATGTTCTGGAGCTCTACTGTGTGTTCAGTTGAGCCATTACATTGAAATAAGATGTTTCTAAGCTATCTGTATCAGGAGTTTGACTATAGTTGCTCTAAATGTATTTATGTCTAGGGCTTCTTTTTACATGTGTAGAGGTAGTATATGTATGGCCTATCACAGCTCAATATGGGTAAACAGTTACTCTTTATGACCTTTTCAATTAAAAGGTTTGTAAAGCAGAAGGAAGCCACAGAAACCCTGATTAGTTTTCATTTCATCTTCAGATTGCCTCAGAAAGTTCAGATAGAGAGAGAGATGTGTATGAAGAACTTCTGACTCAAGCTGAGATTCAGGGAAACATCAATAAAGTGAACAGTAAGTATCATGTTATAGTAATAGTCTTAATTAAAAGGGTACTTCAAAATGATACCTGTGCTCCTCTTTTTCTGTAATGCTGAAAAAAATTAAAGGCAGCTCCTCTGTTTTTGTGGGTTGTTTTAGTGGTGGGGTGTTTTGGTTTTGTTCAGTCGTGTGGTTTTGTTGTTAGTTGGTTTTGGTCTTGTTTTGTTTTTGTAGTCAGTATTAATACATAGTTGTAAGCTTAATTCACTATGACTTCTGTTACCCTACCTTTTGGAAATGGATTGTCCGTGTTGCTGGGGCCTTCAGTTCTTCATCTTGTATACTGCATGCCATTTCCAGGCATTAGCCTGTTTTTCAGACTAATAATTCATAATTGACTTCATAATTGAAGTCAACACTCTGGAAGTGTTCCTTTTGGATTACATACCTAACTTGATATCTGTCAGGTCTGAGAGTATTTCTTGCTGAGCGGTAGGTTATGTAAATCATGGAACTTTCTCAAAACTGTTTTACTGTCAATAGCGCATGCAGCCATATCAAAGATTGACCTGGCTTTGGAGCAAGGAGATGCATTAGCACTGTATGAAGCTTTGGCAACACCGGCCCTGGGACTCCAAGGATTGCTACGAGAGAATTGTGACTGGTATTTCAAGCAGTTTATGAGTGATAGGCAACAGAAACAGGAGGTATGGAAAAGTGTAGATTACCCTGATTTGTGAGATTTTTCCCTTGCTCCTGCCTTTCACCGTACAACTGTGTACTAATCACTTGGTGTATACCTGCATTACAGTTTCATGTTGGCTAGAAAAAGTTAGAGAGATGTTAAGAGATGGAAGTGTTCAGTAAGTCTGTCTATTACTTAGGTTTTATCTCTGCATGCGAAAGGCAAAGGAAAGTATAATGTTTGTATGTAGGTGTACATATAATTGACCAAACCTTAAACTACCAGCTTGTATGTGTATAGAACTATTAAGATTAAAATCCTCCCTCATTTTACTATTGTCAGTGCCCAAATAATGTGGAGATATGGGTTTTATAAACACCTATCAGATAAGTGTGAACTACTTTCACTTGTAAGAATACCATCATATGCCACTTGTGGGCATGGTGCTTAGGGACATGGTTTAGTGGTGGACTTGGCAATATTAGATGTGTGGTTGAACTCAATGATCCTAAGGATCTTTTCTCAGTTTCAGTGATTCTGTGATGCTACCCAAAATATTAAAGCCCTTCTGCCTCCCTAGTTACTCAGTCTTGTTTTCTGTTTGTATTTGTGTGGTATCATATAGTCCAAGAAGCGTGTACGTGTAAGTCAAAGCCGCATGTTGTCCATTTTGATGTTTGCTAACCCTTTAGTTGCTCAGAGGTAAAACGCAACATTACATAATGGATTGTTTCATGCCAAACTGCACAGTTGCTAATCTCACTCCAGCACGCAGCTCATGTACAGGGAGTCCTTTCCTACAAAATCGTGCCTTTTATCTTAAATATTTTATCATTTTGGAAGCAGTCTTGTCTTTAAATTGCTATGCTCATGAGACTGCAGTTCTGATATAAATAAGATCAAGTTGTACACATATGGTCTTTCAGCACCTGAACCGAGAATCTGCTGAGTAATTTCTGATTTCCTTATGTATATGGCAGTCTTTCTGTTTTAAGTTCAAGTGGAATATTTTTATTGAGGTAATTGAAATTAATAACTTGGCACTGTTTCACTCTTACGGTTTCTGTTTTCTCTTTAGGCTGGCCTTACAGGTCCTCTGCAGAGGGAAGAGTTGCAGTTGGGAGTGGATGCTGCTAACAGGGCAGCACAACAGTACCAGCAAAGTAAGGATCAGCAGAAATTATTGCAGCAAAGTCACCATGGATGTGATCAAGAAAATGAGGCAGCACCATATTTGGGTCTATTATGAATGGTCATTATGAATGTCCTTTAAGTACTTTACAGCTGCTAAGAACATGAAAGAGAGTTGGTTGCCCTGATTATTTGCAGTGTCTTTTATCCAGCTCTTACAATGTGGCTGGAGATAACAGCATATAATTTGAATTAAGAAACATAGAATTTTTGCATCAAACTTAAATAACCTCTTTTTATAGAACGCATTTATGAATTTTTGTGCTGCGGCTCTGTGTCGCACTATTGGGAATGGTGAGACAGTACGAACGACACGGACACTCTTGTGAGTTGAACAGGAGAGTGAGGTTTATTACCTCAGACCTTCTTTTATAGACTGATAAGTGAAAGTCCAGAAAGGTAAAACTCTTATTGGTCAGTGAACTAACACATCACCATCATTGGTCAGTGGGGTACACCACCCCTCGACCTTCTCTTGCAAGAAAACAAGAAACTGACAAACAACACCTGCAAGGCTGTCTTCTATCTCTGGGGATTGTTTTGATTCCTCCTGATGATTTCCCAGGCTGCTTTCTCAGGCGAGTCTGAGAAAGTTACGTGGCCTGCTTTTCCACAGGCACTGTGCTCCCTGCTTGCTGCTCGCGTTTAGCATCCGTAGCTCTGCATATAAAATCTGGATTGCTCCAAGAGATGTGAAGGATAGGTTTATCTGCTGATCATTCACATTGAGCTACAGAACCGTGACTGTTTCTGAATATCATGTAGCAAATAAAATGCAGGTAATTTGCTGATTGTTTTTTGATAGATGCTTCTGAGACCACTCAGAGCTCTCTTACTGTGCAGGAGCAATTCACTTTGCGATAGGTAGAAAGGAGGCTACCAGATATTTGAGGAGAGAGGATTTAGAATACGAGAGGAAAACAGTGAATGCTGAATTAAGTAGGCAGCTGCCTTCGAAGTACCTTACTTGTTAGGCATGGAAGGCCTAAAAAGTTTGCTTACCTACTTGCAGTGTTTTAAGTTAGCTAGCATGTGTCCACTATGGAGTGCCTGTATGACTGCCTTGAGCAGGATAGAGGTAGAAAGGAAGAGAAAATTGGTATGGTTCACCCATCCAAAAATTTGCAATGAGGCTTCTTACTATCAGAATACTGAAATGTTAAAATGGTCCCTTGATAACCAGACAAAAAAGGTGAGCTAATACTAAATATGAGCATTGTGTGTTTTAATTGTCTTCAGTACTGGAAGACTAACTGGGGATGTATGGATCTGAGTTTTGCTCTTTCCCTGTAATTTGGGTGTTATTCTTTCTCTAGTTAAGCATTTGAGCAAAATAAAAGTGCTGTTATTATGGGAGCCTCAACTGTCTGCCTTCCTTGTTCTTTATGCTCTTTGATTATTTCTAGGACTGGCAGCAGTAGCCAGAATTAATTCAGCAATTCAAATGGGTGATGCTGAGAAGACTGTGGCAGAAATGATGAATCCAGAGGCCCAGTTACCAGAGGTTTATGCATTTGCTGCAGATCTTTACCAAAGGGAGCTGGCCACCTTACAGCAACAGAGTCCTGAAGTAAGAATCACCTTCTCTGTTATTTCCAGAAGTTTGCATGGGTCACTGGGTCTACCTTGTCTGTTTTCTTAACTGTATTTTCTGGAGCAAACCTTTTTTGAGTCTTCACAGAGCTGCTTTGGTATTCAGTCTGCTCTGATGTGGTTTAATCCTTAAATCTTGATCTGTTTGGCCTTGTAAGACTGTACCTCAGTTTCTTACTTGATGCTCTAGCTTTTTTTAAGATACCCACCTTCCTACTTTGTTATCTTAAAGGATGTCCCTTTGCCTTGTTACATGTCTCTTCTGACACCTACTCCACTGTTTTTTATGTGCAGCAAATTTGTATAGAGCGAATGGAATTAATTTGTTGTCCTCTTTGTGCGCAGGGCCACCTCACCCATCCAGAACTATCTGTCGCTGTAGAGATGCTGTCTTCTGTGGCCCTGATTAACAGGGCTTTGGATTCAGGGGATATGAATACAGTGTGGAAACAACTGAGCAGTCCTGTCACAGGCCTTACAAATATTGAGGAGGAGAACTCGCAGAGGTGAGTGATTCAAGGAATCGTGCCTGTCCTTGATGTTGCTTACGTTCCGTGACCTCATGAATTTTCTTTTCCATCTCTTAAATTTTACATTATTGCTACATTATTTGTTACAGTACGGATTTAATCTGTGCTGTCTCTTGCATCTTGTTTTTGCTATTACCGTTTCTTACTGGTCTGATTCTCGTGCTGTCTCTCAATGCTTTCTCATGGATTTCACATTAAAGCCATGCTATAATACCATTAGGTTGTCACTAGTACTTAATGCCAGCTCACCCACTGTTTTCTTTGCCCTGGACCCTTATTCAGTGTTTCAGTGCATTTTTGTCTGTTTGAATGTACTTCACATGTGCTCCACACATGCAGGCATTTCTCTTTTCTCCCCGTTTCCAGTTTCAACCCTCATGTTACCTCTCCCACTTCGTGTGCAGTTCTCAGTGCTGGGTTGTGTTCTCCCTAAGCAGCTTGTTGCAATGTGATGTTTACTGGGTTTGGGTTTTGTTTTCTGACAGATACATTGATGATTTGGTGAAGCTGAAAGCTGAAAGAAGTGCAGAAGGAAATGAATTTATCACGTGGAATGATATCCAATCATGTGTTGATCATGTGAATAAAGTTGTGCATGAAGAACACGAAAGTAAGTTTTTCTGTTCAATTCATGCTAGACTGATTGTGGCTTATAAGGAGTGCTAAAATTAGGTGCGTGTCAATACAAAAAGTTACTGATTGACTTGTAGTTGTGTTGTACGCTAGATCTCTAGGAAGATCTTAGTTGTGAACAAGACTTGGTGATCTGTAACATGAAAGTCTTGATTTCAGGACTGCTTGTTGGAGTGATCAGACAGTTTGTTGTGCTTGTGGTATTGACATCAGTATTTCAAAACTGATTTTTAGTCCTTCCAATGTAAATTGTAACCCTTTTTGGATTGAAAATGCATTGTCTGCTGTCAGTGTCTAGGATTAGTCTAGAATCTTCTCATTTTGCTTCAATCCCCCAAATTTAAGGTAATATTATCAAAATCTCTCAGTTGTAGCCTTGTCTTGGAGTGCTCCATCCTTCTTCCTAATTTGCTGCTTTCAGTAGAAGATACTTTTCTTGAAGTCTTATCCTTTCTTTGACAGCAACTTTTTCCCCTGTTCAGTTTTTCCTTTTATTCCTTTTATTCCTTTTTTTTTTTTTTTTTTTTTCATGTGCATTGGTCTTTTTACCTTCTCAGTATTCCATTCCCCAGTTTAGTTCCCAGCTTAGCTCCCTAATTGGAAGATGTGCAAAAACCCTCTGAAGTTACAAGTGTCTAACGCCAGATCACTGGTAAGACTCCAGCTCTCTGGGTGCAGGGACAGTGATATTTGAGCTCTCACCATGACTATGTTTCTGGAGTTAATCCTTCAACTGTACTGTGTGTGTCATGCCCTGCAATCACACTGCTCAGTGTTTCCCTAGAGGGCTTACTGACCTTGGAGCATGGAAACCTGTTTCTTTGCAGTTATATAAAAGGTGTGATTGAGGAATCACCAGTAATACATTGCACTCGCTTACGGGCGTTTGGTCAGTAGCCCTATATTGAAGAGAACGGGAAGATGTATAGGATATACATATACAGTGCCAGGTTCAATGGGGCTTAGAGCAGCCTGGTCTACACTCTTCTTGGTCTAGTGGAAGGTGTGCCTTACCTGTGGCAGGGAGGCTTGGAGCTAGGTGATCTTTGATGTCCCTTCCAACCCAAACCACTCTGCGCAGCAAGTGTGAGTGCTGAAAATTATGTACTTACAAAGGAAAGAAATCACTGATGGAAACTGAAAATGGTGAATGAGTGTTAATAATGTATTTTCTATATTTCTAGCTCTGCATGTTTTTTACTTTCTATTTCTCAGTAGTATTTGTTAATACAAGTCCTTTAGCAGTGATAAAAAACTGAGCCTGAGTGTAATTATGAAAACTTCATGAGAACAGAAAATTGGAGTAATTGTTCTTGTGCTAAGACAGCATTCGTTGGCTTTAAATCCAGAGTGAAGATAGAGGAGTCCTTGAAAATAGTAAAATTAAATAAACTTATTCTTCAGTAGACCCTTGTGATGTTCTGTTTCAGATAGTTTAATATTTTTTTTTCTCATTTTCAGTAAGAGTTTTTAATTTTTGTTTATGACCTATACTGAAAACCTCCTGGGTTTGACACTAACTTTCAAGCCATCTTTTATAATTTTGTAATATTTAATATCTCAGCAAGGCTCAGAGCCTTGCATCATAAGGCAGGAGAGATTTGCCACAAGTCTGGAGGTGATCCTAAAGTTTATGTTGTACACCGAGGCAAGCTAATGTCTTCTGCCATTCTTCTTGTGAACTTGGTGTGTTGTCCTTCACTGCGCAAAGCTTCTACTCTAGGGAGGGTTAACTTTTAAATTAAAAGCTTGCTGTCTTGGTTAAGTTGTTTCCTGCATCTCCAGATAGACACTGTGTTTCCTATTTGGATCACATAAGGAGATTTGTTGAAACCACACAAACAGGGCACCACACTGGGGGTGCACACAACGGTGTTAGTTTAACTGTGTTAGTTTAATAGTAGGTGGTCACAGGGGAATTCTAAAAGTCTGTGTAATCCCAGTGTCCTTGGTTCTTTTAATGCTTCTTATCCTGTAAGAAAAGGTGCAGAAAATCCTGTAATGAGGTAAATTGTTCTCCTGGGGAATTTCCTAATTCTTTGGTCTGTTTTGTATATGCCCTTATGCAAAGTTTTATTGTCTCTCTATGAATAAGTTAAATTAGTCAGAGAAGGTCCTCAAGCTTTGTGGCACTATATATATGTGTGTGTGTGTGTGTATATATATATATATATATATTCTCTTAAGTTATCGTAACTGTTTTTTGATAGAAACCATGCCATCATTTTAGTGATGCAGTTCTTGAAACATCCTCAACATATATTTTTCCCCGATCTCTACTCAATCCAAATATAATCTCTAACCCAAGGTGTTCTGTTCTTTGTATGAACTTCTGTTTTGTGAGCCTTGTGTTGAAGAGTCACAGTCTTTGAATACAATAACCAAAGCAGGAGATTCCCACACTGAGCTCCTTTCTTTTCTCTAAAAGACTTGTTTGTTCTGCACTGAACAAACCATGGTTGTATACTTCTTTAAGCAGGAATTGAATTGGATGAACTCTGGGATTCGTCTCTACCTGAATTATTTAATGGTTTTCAGGACACAGTTGCTATAGATGTAGACTCTGTTTGCATTTAGCTGACGGTAGGGTCTTAATATTGCTGAACGGCAAATTTTACTGTACTTGGATAGCATCCACTTTTCTGATAATACAGCTGATACTACGTATGTCCTTAATAAAAGAGTTTTCTAAAATACAAAGTTACTGTATTTTTAAATGGTATTCCATGCAATCTTTAGTTTCATGTGAGGATTTCTTTCTGGAGAAGCCAGAACCTTGGAATATTGTGATCTCTGGTTACTCGGGCTTTGATAATTCTCTTCTAAAAGCTCTGAGCTGGGTGTGTGAGGATTCAGTTTTGTCCCTGCATGTGATCTCCCTGAGGTTTTGTTTTTTTTCTTTTAAACTTTATTTTTTTAATTGCAATGCTCAAGAATCATGACTGCTTTAAGTGGAAGAAGTAGCCTTGGTTTCTTTACTAGTAAATAATGTTTTCTGTTAAAAATGTAGTGGTTCTGAGCTGTTACTTGATTTAGGAAGGACTAACCGCACTTCACTTCTGAAGTGAAGCTTATGATTATTGTTGACCAAGAATGGAAGTTTGTTTTTCTCCCCCTTTGCGTTCCTCCCTAGGGATTTTGGCGATTGGTCTTATTAACGAAGCTTTGGATGAAGGGGTCACCAAGAAGACTCTCCAAGCCTTACAGACTCCTGCAGCAAAATTGGAGGGTGTAGCCCCGATGGTAGCACAGCATTATCAGGATACACTACTTCGAGCCAAGAGAGAGAAAGCACAGGTAAGTGCAGTTAAATGCATCTCTTGAAAGACCTGTGCATTAGTGTTACTGGATTCTTACTGGTCTTGAAAGACTGGAATCAAAATTGGCAATGGTGAGAGAGGTGGACATTCTACATACCTTCAGCAGATCTTAACTAATCAGTTTGGATCCTTTGGTACTAGAGAAAGAGATTTCAGCAAACAGTGTGAATCCATGAACTGTGGAAATGGGTATAAGGATATCAAGTGTACGTTGTGGCTTGCTGCAACTTGGGTCCCAAGTGAGATATGTATCTTTTTTTGTGGAAAAATAATACTCATCACCTGTTTTTGTGAGGAGACCATGTTCATTCCAGGAGTACTGAACTTTCGATTGCAAGTTTTTTGCAAGTTTAAGTATTTTCTTCTAATGTTCTTTATTAAATATAGTCTTAGGTGTAGTTATATATGGCAAAAAAGAAAGTTTCTGAAAGCAGAAAAAATCTGTAAAGTGATAAATTAGAAAAAAGATGTGAAGCAACATACATGCTACCAGCAAAATATATGGTATTTCTCACCTGATGACATTTTCATAGCTTATGACTTTTGCGGCAGAAGTTGTCCTTAGCCAAGGACTTCTACCTATTTGTACATAGTTGCAGCTTTCACTAAGTGAAAGGTGAAGATGAAGAGAGGAAGAGCAAGTTCCATCTTACAGGTATAAGAAAGGATGAAGAGTTGCACGTGTGTGTACGCAAGTGGTTTTTGGGTAGTAGGGATAGGACACTGATTTTTTTTTTTTTTTTCCCCCTCATCTATTTACAGAGAAGTAGCAAATGTCTGCGTTCAGGGGCTTCAGAGTGTTCGGTTTTCTTTTTTCTGCTGTGGAGCTCATTGCTCTAAGTAGCAATGCACAATTTTGTAGAGTGGCTAAGGTCTAAGATTTTGTTGAATGTTTTGTTTTTGACTAAAGGTAAACCGGTGTGATGACAATAGCTGAACACTGTATGCAATTCTGATGAAAATTGCTAAGCAGCTTTCCCAAGGGTCTTGACAGGGTTAATGTTCCTCAGGATCCATTTTGTGCTAAAGCATTTCCTCTCTCTGAGTCAGAATGAAACAATGACATCTTTTTATCCTGTGCTTAAATTTGTGCCAGACTGTGCTGGTAACTTCTGAGTGGGTATGAAATTACCTTATTTAGGCATAAGATAAATAAAGGGCTTCTCGCAGAAGCATGGGAGTAATTCCAGAAATGGAAGGATCATATTATAAAGTAACAATGTGGGGAAAATAAACACAAGCTGAAGCCAACTGTTACGAACTAGTGTTGGGGCTGAGAGGGATTATAGTTCACCTGAAGATGTTGCTCTGTTGTTTATTTGAATGGGAAGTGCTGTATCATGCGTGTTTCTGATGTGATGAGGTGAAAGAGAAGAAAACAATAGACTCTGTAGTGTGTTACACTGTGTGTACCTTGCAGAAAGCCTTGAAGCAGCAAGACTGTAGAGAAGCAGAGAATGGTTTTGGTAGTCTTTGGGTTGAGTTCTGTGGGTAGATAGTACAGTAGAGTTACAGTGTCCCCCATACCCTGGACAGGAATTTAGCTGTTGCTGGTACTCTTGTGGGACTGTCTGGCTTTCAGATGAAATCTGCCTGTGAAGGTCATGTTAAGCTCTGGAATGAAGTGTCATTTAGCCAGTTAGTTTCAGATCTGCCAAAAGCATGTAAGGAAACGTTCATTTTAAGTCTGGCCTTAAAGCTCTTGAATGTTGTAAATAGTGGTTCTTTTGTGCAGTACTATTCCATTCCAGAACTAAACGTTTCCTGTATTCTGTTTGTATGAGGAAAGTTGTCAGAGGGATGGCTGTTGCATCTTGGCATTTCTTTCAGTAGTTACCTACAGGAAGCACCAGTAGGTGGGGAAAAGCTTATGCTTGGCAACTGCTGGCTCATTGTTCTTTATGTATATTTTGGGACTTGCAAAACACTTGTCCCTTTCCTCGTCTCAAATTTCTGCATGTAACATGAGCTCATTTGTCTGGATTTCCCAGCCAAAATACAGAATACTGTGTCATCACTGCTCCTTTGCAAGCAATCTGTTAAAATAAAGATTTAAAACATGGCTTTGACTGCTGTGTATGTACACCCGTCCACAATATGCACGATGCTTTTTGCTTTGCTAGTTTGTACAGGTTTGTGAAGTGTTGTGGTCATGGAAATTAGCAGCCTAATGTGATGTTAGTTACCAAAAGGTTTATTAATTTCTGCACACAGGTGTGCATCGGCAGCTCTGTGTAGTCATCTTCTGGTGAAGGACCAACTTCCTGGAAAGTAGTATCCTTTTAGCTAGTATGGCTTTAGGACTAACTGGTACCAAGTCCCTGGCCTTGTGTTCACTCAGTTATTAGAGTGATTCCCACTGGCAGGATTTCTTGTTTGTTCTGTTTCCTGAAAAGATTTTTTTTGTCTAGGAGAAAGAATTGAGTTTGGTAATGCCATAGTAGTCTCTGCCAGTCACAAATCCAGATGATGTCCGTGTGCTGAAGTCAGTTAGGAAGATTGAAATACTTCTTATTCTCTCTGATATAGAAAAGTCCTCTATTGGCTATTTCTGAATATAGGTTATCTTACTTTGCAAAAATAGTGATACTTTTCTCCTGATACCATATATTTTTCTTGTTGTATTCTCTTCAGGACACACAGGATGAAACAGCTGTTCTGTGGCTAGATGAAATTCAGGATGGGATTCATAAGGCTAACAAGGACACAGAGGAGTCCCAGAGATGTAAGTATTATCGCACAGTATTGCAAGTAATCCCCACTACCAGCCAAATACCAGTTATTTAAGGAAAGGCTGGGTGCTAGAAATGTCATGTACACGTGGCAAAGGAAAGCACATGAACCTACAGGCTTATTGGTGCAGGTGTGTTTTTTTGAGAAGTGAAATTCAGATTCTTCAAATACTAGATGTCTTCTATTGTGGCGTGATATGCAATTTTTTTCCCAGTTTTGCATGTGAGCATTAGGCAGACATTACCTCGTTGGACAAATCTCTATCAAGTTGTTTGTCATTTGTGACTAATTGTGCATGTCTGTGTATGGTTAGTTAGATGTGAGAGTGTTCACATGCACAATTGAAATGGTGAGAATTCTGGTGAGAATGAATGAATGAATGACCTTTTATTTGCATAAGGTATTGTTGTCTTGTCTTGGTTCTCTTGCATATGGGACTGTTGTCTTTCCTTGGCTCTCTTAGGTATTACCAGACAAGCACTCACATGTTTTTCAGATACAGAGGGTACTATACGTCTACACTATACTCACCTTTTCTCCTTAACGTAGTTTGCAGGTGGACTGATCCACCCATTGTTGCATCCCAGTCTTTATAACAATGTTGTTTGTCTGCAGAAACAATTAAGTAATTACTGCTCTTGTTGGAAAGACCTCTTTTGAGTTGTGACTGGACTCTGCCAGAGGAAACTGTGTTAACTGAATGTAGTGGTTTAGATTTAGTGTTGTCGAACCACCACACTGAAACAGATGTCAGAGGAGAGCTGTAACTTCGTGTGTTGAAAATATTCTGGTGGTAAATCAGCACCATGCTGGGACTTATGGGCACACAAATGACATGCTGTCAGGTGCGGTTCCACACATGGTTGGACAGTCTGTACTGAAGAGGCCTCTATACTGCAAATTGTCCAGTTTGTTTTTTATTTATATTTTATGCTTAAAATGTACACTTAAAATTTGCATTGTCTTACACACACCCCAGCTCTAAGGGTATGTTCATGTTGCCTTGCTCTGTTCTGCCATTCTGTGCTTGCTGTGAGCTACTGAGCCCCTGAGCTAACCTGCTTCCTGGTGTTATCCAAGTCTCCTTAGGAATTCTGGCCATTAATGAAGCAGTAGATCATGGTGATGTTAGCCAGACCCTGAGTGCCTTGCGTTCACCTGATGTTGGGCTGTACGGAGTCACTCCAGAATGTGCTGAGACGTACCAACAAGAACTGTCAGAAGTCAAGAAAAGGGCAGCAGGTACACCATAAGTAGCTAACCGTTAGTGAAATAAATGCAAGGTTATTGTACATGGAATTGGAACCAGAGGTAAAAAAGCCCCTGAGAAGAAATCTTGTGTTGTAAATGGTAGCTGTGGATGCTTTGTGAAATAAGGGGTTTATTTTTCAAAGAAAGTGTGTGAGCAGTACAATGTTCTCCATGTCTAAAATGTGTTGTGTTTAGATAGCTCTCTTATGATGTCATTAGGGACTCGGAAACATTCCTTTCCTCACTTGGAGGAAGACGAATCTGTAAAGTAGATTTCCTGGCTGTAACATTTGTATGTGTGAAAGGTAGGACACTTGTCAGATTTTCAGACTTCTAACTGCAGTTTCTACTCTTAGGGGGCAATGGCAGTGAGTGGGTGAAACACTGGGTGAGAGGAGGCTATCATTATTATCATAACCTACGGACCAAAGAGGGAGGATGGGATGAACCAGCAGGATTTGTACAGAATGACACTCAGCTGTCACGGGAAGAGATACAGGTAGAGTAGATTAACGCATGTCCTTTTTCTCAAAAGTGGATTTCGTACCATTCCCACCTTTAATGCAGCTCTAAGATAGAATGCTTCAATGCTATAGTCATGTTAAAAAGCTTAGTAAATCATTTGATTTGCTAGGCATCATCAGATTGTGTGTGTCACAACTCCATGTCCTGTTTCAGAAAAATTTATCCTGTCACTAAAAGAGTACCGGACCATCATGTCACTGTTTTTTGAATGACAAATTTGGAGTTTCTTGTAAGCATAATGTGGAAAGCTGGTGTCACATCCTTTTTCTTGTATTTCCATTTTCTTTTTCTGGCACCTCTTCCTATCATAACATTAAATCAGAGCACCATATCCGGAGTCACTGCAGCATACAACCGAGAACAGTTGTGGCTTGCGAATGAGAACCTGATTATGAAACTTCAGGCTTGCTGTCGAGGCTATCTAGTTCGCCAGGAATTCAACTCAAGAATGAATTTTTTGAAGAAGCAAGTCCCAGCAATCACTTGCATTCAGGTAATGAATTAGTTCTGTTTGGAACTTGTATTCTGCAGTTGATGATTTTTATTCAGTTCAAAACAGTCGCTACAGCAAAACAATAGCTACAGCACACAACTGTCTTTGCCTTGTATTGTAAATTATCTAAAAATGTTTCCTTCTCCCAGTGAGTTTTGGTATATTATTTGCTTTTAGGTGTCATATATAATCAATCCAATAATCACATGGAATGGGAGACAGAAAAACTTATTTGAGGAAGCTTTACCAATTATTTTTTTGCATGTTTCAGTGTTTTGGGAGTAAGGCAATGTGAACTGTGTTGTATGTGTTGATGGTGATAATACCATAAGAGTGTGCTGCTGTGATTCGTCATGAATTCAAGAGGAACAACAAAATTTTCAGTATTTTTGAGTAAGATGCTTCTCTTCAGATTTGTTCAGGGATTTGGAGGATTGAGGACCTGAAAGAGATGGTAGGATAATTCAGCATGAAATTGGGTGCATTTACAGGACAACAACAACAAAACTCTTTCTGTGGTGTTGTAACTGAAATGCTTGCAAGTTAAATAGCTGCTTTGCACCCTATTACCATTTTATTATTTCAGCAGTATGTGTCTGTCTGTTTCTGCCTAAGTAGCACATACTCTGACCATATATTTAACAAAATATACCTTCACACCCACTCCCAGCTCATTAAAATAGCGCTCTCTCCCTTTAAGTGTAGTCCAACCCCTTGCCTGACTTCTCTTCCCAAGTGTCCATGGCAGTGTGTCTTGGAAGGCTTAAATGTTACATCATTGTTCTCACCAGCAGCAGCAGCTAACACATGATCTTCAGGTAGAACAGCTTCTGTCAACTTGACTGTTTCACTGTGTCCTTGACCCCTAACTGTGCTTCAGAAGGCTCTTCATGGGGTCGTTTCAAGTCTCTCATGATTACTGTTGGGAAATAGTTAATGTTTCACACAGTGTATCTCTTGGCAAGACAAGCATATCTCCTTCATGCTTCATTTAGTCAAAAGGGCAGGTGGAAGCTGAGGAACACAAAACTCAGATTTGTAATTACATCCGTTTAATTAGAAAAGTAAAGTGAGCATGCCTATTTTGATTTCAGTCTCAGTGGCGTGGCTACAAGCAAAGGAAAGCATATCAAATCCGATTGGATTACCTACGCGCACAAAAGGACCAAGTAATAAAGGTAGTGCAGTTCCCTGCTGACTTTTTTGGTAAACCTTTGGGGTAGTGAACTTTGTAGATAAGGTTTCTGTCTGATGTTTTTGTTGCCTTTCAATAGATTCAGTCAATGACCAGGATGTATCAAGCCAGAAGACGTTATAGAGATCGTCTGCAGTATTTCAGAAACCATGTAAGAGGCTATCTTGTTAAATGTTTTCTGTACCTGACTTTGGTACTGGTTCTGGAGTGATGTCAAGTGCTTTTTTTTTTCTTAAATCCTAGATAAATGATGTTGTAAAAATTCAAGCCTTTATCCGAGCAAACAAAGCACGAGAGGACTACAAAACCCTCAGTAAGTATTGTCAAGAGGATAAAAACTGATGTGCCTCAAATCTCTGTGAGGGATCATAGATTCATAGAAGAGATTACCCAACTCTCTCTGCCTGTCTCCATAGGAGAGATGCTCCAGCCCCCTGATCATATTTTTAGCCCTCCTCTGGACCCAGTCCTGCAGCTCCACATCCTCCTTATTATGTTGGGGTCCCCAGAGCTGAACACAGTACTCCAGGTTGGGCTCTCATGAGAGTGGAGTGGAGGAGGAGAATCACCTGCCTTGATCTCCTGACTACACTGCTTTTGATGCAGCCCAGGATGCAGTTGGCTTTCTGTGCTGCAAGTGCACATTGCTGCGTCATGTCAAGCTTTTTCTCCAACCAATAATATGATATTGACTTATATGGCTGTGTGATCTATAACAGCAAGACAGCTTGGAGGAACAATTGGCATGAATTTGATAGGGCAGCACAGGGAATAGGTAGTTCCTGAGGCTAAAGGAGAACTTTATTCTAGCTGTCTTTTTTTTTTTTTTTTTTTTCCTGCTGAAAAGTAGAACTATAGCTTTGCAGTTAGCTCTGACAGTGTGACTGCCCTATACTAATACTGACTTCGTTTTTGATTTACTTCTCTTACATTTTTCTGAAAACAGGAAAATCAAAATATCTGAAGCTGTCTAGACATGATGGTATTAATTTGCCTCTGGGTGCTCCTTGATATGCTGTTTAAACAGATAAGGCACATATTTACTTCTGTATGCCATCCTCTAGTGTTGTCTATTTTCTTGCCTTTTTTTAGTTAATGCTGAAAACCCACCTATGGCCGTGGTTCGGAAATTTGTCCACTTGCTCGATCAGAGTGACCAAGATTTTCAGGAGGAGCTTGAGCTAATGAAACTACGTGAAGAAGTTGTAACCTTGATCCGATCCAATCAGCAACTGGAAAATGACCTCAATCTCATGGATATCAAAATTGGTTTGCTAGTGAAAAACAAAATTACATTGCAGGTAAGAAATGTGTTTGTTGAGAGACCAGCTACATATTGAATTGAGCCCAGTGGTAGCTAGCATGGAGAGCTTCTCGCCTCAGATGTCAGTTGCTAAGGCTCAGTGGAAAACGATTCCCCAGACTTAGTTTTTACTCCATGTTCTTAGTCTATTCCACTAATTTAGTCTGTATCCCTAGAAAGAAAACTGTAGGAGAAGAAAAAAGTCCTGAAGCTAAAAAAGGCAACAAGACTATCTTGATCTAATGAATGCAAAAAGTTTTGTATTTAAGGGCTTTGTGACTCTTTTGTTGAACGAGTCACATGCCACAAGCTTGCAGGCAGGGGGGTGATTTTGGAGGCAGATGTGCTTATGCCGCTCGGTTGCTTGTTGGTTAAAGAAAGCCCCCTCTATCTAAGCTTGGCTGGTGTGATAAATTTAAAAAAAAAAAAAAAAAAAAAAAGGCTCTTGCTGATACAGCACTGTCTTTTTCTTCAAGCTGAAGTATTGGTCAGCTTTTCATGTGGTCCTGGATTCATTACAATAGGCTTCTCTGAGTGCAAATTCAATTGGTGTAGTGGAATTTGTCTTAGAAGGAAACTGCAGTGGTTGGTCTGGTGTTTGCGGTGAAAAGTGCCATTGCTGTCAGAGTATGTGGAAGGCAGTGAGCTAGCTGAATATGGAACAGTATTTTTAAACCGTAGGCCCAGTTTAAAAAAGGAAAACATTTCCAAGCATCTTCAGAATGCTACTAGCTCTGATAGTAATTGCTACCAAGAGTGACTAACCCTTCTAGGGTTTCAGACAAATTCACAAAATCAGGAACAAAGCAGAACATGTATTTCCAGTTGGAGAAACTGCTGCCATAGCAAATAATGCTTTACTTTAATAGACCCAGGCATTCCTTGACCCTGCATTTCCACGTCCAAAAGAAGTGGCTCTCAGATGCAAGTGTTCTCCAGTATTGCCTGTTAGAAACTTCTCAGAGTGAAATCTATACCTGTTTTTTCTTTCCAGGATGTTGTTTCTCATAGCAAAAAACTTACCAAGAAGAACAAGGAACAGCTCTCTGACATGATGATGTTGAACAAACAAAGGGGAGGTTTGAAAGCACTGAGTAAAGAAAAGAGAGAGAAGTTGGAAGCCTATCAGCATTTGTTCTACCTACTTCAGGTAAGCAACTTCTTACGCTGCTCAGTAACCTTTTGTCGTAGAAGGTTATATGTCTTAACGCAGTCTTTGCTTATGCACTGTAGTTGTCATACAAGCAGTAAGGTTGGAAAAGACCTTTAAGATCAAGTCCAGCCAGCAACTCTTGAGCCACCTTAGTTTTTAGCGACACCAGCGGGGACATGTACACTAAGTAATTTTTCTTGTTGTTGTAGACTAACCCAACCTACTTGGCCAAGCTGATTTTTCAGATGCCTCAAAACAAATCCACAAAATTCATGGATTCCGTCATCTTCACGCTGTATAACTATGCATCCAATCAAAGAGAGGAATACCTGTTGTTGCGACTTTTCCAAACAGCTCTGCAGGAAGAGATCAAGTATGTGGTAGCATACGGCACATTCTCGCTGTTGAATCAGTTTTGGCAGTTCTTGAGATTGAGGCCGTTTTCATGTAAAGTCTAATTCTTACTTGCAGATAATGCTAAACTGTCTCTTTATTGTCCTCTTCCCCTTTCATATCTGTTAATGTAGTCTATAAAAGAAGAACCAAGTATGTCTATTGAAGATGAGGTCTTTTCACTTCAGTCAGGATTTCACTGCTCAACATGGCAGCTACTTTTGATCTGATGCAAAGTCATGCTAAAATTCAGTCTAATCTCAATTCTCTGGTGTCTGATTATAAATATGTCCAACAAACTGCAAACTTAGGCATTATGAGCCAGGAAGAGGGCTAAATCTAAGCTCTCTGGATTTCCAAAAGCTATTGAGGAGTCTGAAATCTCTATTGTTTGGCATTTCTGTTTCCTGCATGTGTTAGAAATTCTGGCTGTCCTCAGACATGTTTTGTTGGATTGGTTGGGCTTTAGGAGCTCGGTGTTTGCACTTTACAATGCAGAGTGGCACAACTTGCTTTGAGGAAGAATATGCAATGAAATTTTTGAGGAACTGCCCTTAAGCATTTTTGGGAATGCTTTTCAAGCATGAAGATGTTATATGACTTGTAACAAATAACAGCTTTTAAAATACATGTGTGTCGTACCCCCCACCCCCAAAGTCATGCTTGGATCAGTAGTCTAGGGAAGTGTAGGCAGGCGATAGAGTTATGCATACCTCAGATTTCATATAGATTCTTTCTTCTTCAGATCAAAAGTAGACCAGATACATGAAATAGTGACTGGGAATCCTACTGTTATTAAAATGGTGGTAAGTTTCAATCGTGGTGCCCGTGGTCAGAATGCCCTGAGGCAGATCCTTGCACCAGTTGTGAAGGAAATCATCGATGACAAGTCACTTAATATCAAAACTGATCCTGTGGATATTTACAAGTCTTGGGTTAACCAGATGGAATCTCAAACGGGAGAGGCCAGGTATGAGACCCGTTAATAGTGTATTTTTCGAAACATTGCTTAGCTGCTTTGCATTGCTCAGTTAATCATCATCAATGCATTTGTCCATCTGATTGCCTCGTTAAGACAGCTTTCATCTCGAAGTTCTAAAGTTCATATTCTGATTATGGTGCTGAGAGTATTGGACAGGAATGTCATTATCTGATGGAAGAAGAAATGCTCTTTGGTTTTCTTGTGTTAACCTGATACTTAGCGATGAGATGCACTCTAACTTAAAAGAATGTATTGTAAGAAAATGTATTTGGGAGTTGCTTCCATGTCAGTCCATGTTCATGTCATGCGTGGCCCACGCAAACAGGTAGTATTCGCAAGCACACAAAGCTGCTCTTTTCTTGCTGGCAGAAAGCTTCACATGGAGTTCTCTTGGTGCTAACATCTTTCTAATTAATATTAGCCACTGATGACAATTGTATTGAGCTATGTGATCTTGTGTCATTCTGGTTTCTTCTTCTTTGGTGGTTGTGATTTGCAAGAACTTGAGGATTCTGTTGTGTTAATGGGGTATTTTAACATACTTCAAAAAAGAAGCAAAAGCCATACAGATGAAGGAGTTCCTTCATATCTAAAGCAATCTGCAGTCATATACCTGTGCGTACTTCATGCAAAATTCTGGACATGTTAAAAACGCAAGTGAAGATGTGTGTTCAGATTCTTCTCTGTACATGAGATTTAGGCTACACCTTTATGAATTATCAGCTTCACCTGTCTGTGTTCTCCGGAATACTGTGCAATAGTTTCAGCTGATTGAAAGGAAGATAACTATTCCTTCAGCAGCATGTTATATTGATTTTATGGATGCTGCTCTAGCTTCTGCTTGTGTCCGAGTTTTCATCATCTTAATACCCAAATGCATACTTTTCATTTTCACCAATTTGCAGTCTGAAGTACCACTATGTGCTGCGGATGATGCTTTTTTTGCCTAGTGTGCATGCTGTAAAAAAGATTCCATTTTGAGTTAGCTGGGTCTTTCTCTCAGTGGCCATTGCAAGGGAAAGTAAAGGAAGTAAAAGCAAAAGAATTTCAGCTCTGATGATGCCAAACAGGTTAATTAAAGGCAGTTCATAGCTTTTGGCAGTGAAGTGAATATAAGCATGTTTCTGTGTCACACTATACATTCTTGAAGTATACCATCCTGAGTAATATTCTCCTCTATATGTCTGACTTGTTCAAATAGCAAACTGCCATATGATGTTACGCCTGAGCAGGCCCTAAGTCATGAAGAGGTGAGGACGCGCCTGGATGCCTCAATCAGAAATATGAGGACGGTGACAGACAAGTTCCTGTCTGCCATTACTAGTTCGGTGGACAAAATCCCGTGAGTCTGATGCACCAATGTTATCCCTGAGAAGTTGCTGGTGTCTTCATGCAGCATCTTATTATCTTCATCTTATCATCTTGCAGCAGTCTTATTTGACTTTTTCTTTCTCTCAGTTATGGAATGCGTTTCATTGCCAAGGTCCTAAAAGACTCCCTGCATGAGAAGTTTCCTGATGCTGGCGAGGATGAGCTTCTGAAGGTGAGGATCTATACACCTTTGTGAATAATTGTCGGCCAAATTGGCCATGGAAAGCACATCTCATTCTTCTCTCTTGTTAGGTCTATGTGTGGAGAGGAGCGCATGTAAGCCTATTAATTTTCCTCTCTGGATAGAAAATATTTCACATCAGGTTATTAATGTTAGGTTCACACACATCACTTGAGATGTTTTCTAACTATTGTTTAGAAGGAGGTATCCTGATACTTCTGTTTTTCTTTTAGTATCCTGGTCATTTGGCTTTTTAGGTTTCCTAACCTGGAGTTACTGTTGCTCCTAGATGGTAAACCTTGAGTTAACTAGTGTGATCACAGCCCACTGCGCCTTCCTTAAAGAGACAAGTTAGAAAGTCTGTATGCAAAATTCTGATATTCCTAATGCCTCATCTGTAGCACACTACGATATTTTGACAGCAGTATATAGAGGCACTTTGCATGATGCCTAGTCAGTTTTGTATTTTGCATTTCAGTTGGTCTGGAGAACTAATAGGATCCTAATATTAGTTGCTCTTAGATTACTACAGCATTGGGGGTTTTGTGGCTTTTGGTAAATTGTGAATTTATGCCCATGAATGCTTTACTTTTTAATGCAATATAGTTTGGTTATTAGAATACTTGACAATGTCTCTTTAAGCTTCTCTGCCTCTGCTTCATTACAAAATAATTACCAATCTGAATGCTGTTTTCTTCTCTCTTCTAGTTCTGTGCTTTCCCATTCTGAGACATCGGTTCTTTCTATGCAGGTGAATTAATTTCTTCCATCTGTAAATTTAGGTGGAAAACTGCAGGTTTTGTTAATCCTCAAGGAAGCAATGTAACTGTCCACATGAATGTCAAAACTGCAGTTGTGTGCAATAGCTACTTGTAGATTATTTTTTAGCAACCGAATAAACCCATATAATATACTGTCCTTTTTGCCCTGCAAGTTCAAATGTCTTTCAATTTCTTCCATGTTTTTTTTTTTTTTTTTTTTTTTCCTTTTACTGGCAGTAAACAGTTTGACTGTTAATGGTCAGCAGACTGTTAACATCCAGTGGCATAATCTGTGAGAGTACAGCAGAGGCTTGCATAAAACACTTGTCAAAACTTGACCTCGCTGAAACCAGTTACTAATTTCTGGGTCTGCTTAGCAATGGCTAGTTTTTTTCCTCTGTGTTTTCAACTGTTTGTTCAGACCCCGGTCTCTTCCATGCATTTAAGTCACATGGCAAGCAGGTGAAGCCAAGATTCACTGACCTGGCCTTCTGCAAATGAGTATGTGGTGAGAGAGCTTTTGCTTTAAATCAGCATGTTGGGTTAATACCTTTTCATTGCTAGAGTTACTTTTGGCAAGATATCCAATACAGGGTAGAAGAATATCATGAGCATATGGATATAATGTGATATTCTCTATTTGTAGTTCTTTGAAATGTACTGCTGCTCACATTTGACTAGGTAAATTGGATTTTTGAAGCATCAAATGCCATTAGTTTGCTGTACTTCTGATTTTCTTACTTCTGGAACTTAAATGGTTTCTCACAAACTAGGGGTCTGTGCCTGAATATGTTGCTAGTTTACAGAAGAAAGCTTTTATTCTGAAAGAAAAAAGGTCTTTGGACAAATTTCCTCAGTTTAACTTTTTGGTGTGCCATTCTTCCTTTTTTTTGCTTTGTCAGAGATGGTAACCAATGCTGCATGCTTATTTAAAAATCAGCTCTTGTTCCATACTGAAACTTCATTACTAGATTCCTCTATACCGTGGTCATTCTGCCCTTGCTCAGACTTACTCAGTTGCACTTAATTCTCCTGACAGCCTCTGTCTCATGTTCACATCAGTAGCTCATCGGTAACTTGTATCTCTTGTCATTTTTGTCATTAAATTTTTGTAAGTTGGAGTTCTGAATCTTTATGGATAGGAATATCTCCTGTTGTATTGTCCCGTGACTGGAAGTGCTCAGGCTTTCCTCTTTATTGACTGCCCTATTGCATCCTTAGGATTTTTTCTTTTTTCTTTTTTTTTTTTTTTCCACCGTAGATTTTTTGGGATGGTATGTGCTTCTATACAGCAGAACCTTTGTCTTGGAAAGAGACTTGCAAGAAAATAATTTATCAAAACACACAGTAGTTGCAATAAAATTCAGCTGGGTCCTGTACTGTTGTTTATTGATGCATTTCTTCTCTCTTTCCCAGATTGTTGGCAACATACTCTATTATCGCTACATGAATCCAGCCATTGTTGCACCAGACGCATTTGACATCATCGACCTTTCAGCTGGAGGTCAGCTGACGACAGATCAACGCAGAAACCTC
This sequence comes from Parus major, assembly GCF_001522545.3. NCBI lineage: Eukaryota > Metazoa > Chordata > Aves > Passeriformes > Paridae > Parus > Parus major. The sequence goes on from NC_031779.1 coordinate 20,188,692, forward strand.
GGTTCCATTGCAAAGATGTTACAGCATGCTGCATCCAATAAGATGTTCATGGGAGACAATGCTCATCTAAGCATCATTAATGAGTACCTATTGCAATCATACCAGAAATTCAGGTAGAAGACTTAGCTAATTAAGCTGGGGAGTTTGGCAGAGGGTAACATTGCAAGTAAAAAGGGAAAATAGTGAATTTAGAATATGGAAAATTCTGTCCCTGTCAAATACGCGGTCTGTTAAAAAGGAGAGATTTCACTCCAGACTGCCACAAGCATCAGTGACAGTGGCAGATAAAATGTGTACCTAGAATTTATGAACAGTACATTGTGTGTTAATGAGATTGCGAAGTCAGGAGTTTCAAGTGTCCAGAATAAAGGTTGCTTTTGCACATACATACCATGGTAGTTTGATGTGAACAACCAGAATGGACATACATTATTTAGTCCTATGTGAACCCTGGTTCCACGTGAAAATCTAGTGGTGATCAGGAGTAAAGCAGTTTGGCATGTAGCTATTCATTCGTTAAAGCTTTCCTTCAAGAATTGTCATCTTATATCTCCTGTATTTTGGGAAATAGGGAACCAGAGATAGTTGGGGGCAAAGGCCGATAATGCAGTGGGGCAGGAGAATGAGGTCACCAAAGCTAGTTCTGTCAATTCTGAAAATGAGCAAATGTCAACGTGGCCACTGTTTTACTAGGCTGCTTCTGATGTGTTAAACTAAAGCTGACAAACTGTAGTATGCCACAGTGTACCACAGTTGAAAGAGGAGAGTCTATGCTTGAGATTGTCATGGGGAGGTAATACTCTTGATATATCATGTGACTCTCAGTGAGTCATACTGACTGTTCTCTCCTTCTTTGCTCTGAAGACGTTTTTTTCAGGCTGCCTGTGAGGTTCCTGAATTGCAGGATAAATTCAATATTGATGAATATTCAGACGTGGTGACTCTCACTAAACCAGTCATTTATATTTCTATTGGTGAAATCATCAATACACACACTGTAAGTATACATTAGTCACAGTTGCTCCTTATAAGCAGTGCTTGCAAAGAAAACACTGCTTCTGTCTAAAACACAAACGTCCCAAATACAAGGCTGAAAGCTGTCACGACTGTAGTTTGTGAGAGCTTGTTGATTTATAGAATCAAGTAATTTAGTAATGGCTTTAGTAAGTTTCTGTGGAAAGCATTTGAGTATGTGATATTGGCATAGCTCTGAATGTTGACATTGCTACTTTGGAATTCAGTTATTTTTTTCTAAAATATACTAGTCTAAATAAATTTTACTGTTTGGAAAAGGATGTAGTGTTAAAATGCAATTGTTTTCTCTGTTCATCTAGTTACTCTTAGACCATCAAGATGCAATTGCTCCTGAGCACAATGATCCAATTCACGAGCTACTGGATGATCTTGGAGAGGTTCCTACAATTGAATCCTTAATAGGTGATCTAGTTTGTTCTGCTAAAGTAAAATGTGGTATTACCTTAAACGACCTAAAGTGCAGTAAAGAAACAGTAAGAAGTCATGACAGCCTGTTTGGGAGGACGTTCTCTAAAAAGCAGCAGCAGATTTGTTGCAGTATATTTCCTCTGCATAACTTACTGCCCTGAAAGATACAGGGGTTCTTTCTCTTCTCCCCACCCACCCCACCTCATCCCACTCTAGAAGTTTCTAGAAGACAGATGGATATTGATGTATTTTCTTTGTTCCATTACGCTGGAGCCATTTCTCTTTGCTTGTGTCCCTGTTCCAGCTTGTTTGCAAAGATCTGTCCTCCTTTCTGGAGATCTGTAGGTGTTCCTTTCAGAGTGCAGTAATAAGCGCATTAAAGAGCACGTGCTCCTTCAAAAGTCTTTGGCATGTGGACAAGTAACATTTTTCCCCTCCTTTAGAATTTTTTCCATAAGAAAAATAGAATTTTATGCTCTTCTGATTGGGTGAAGAAGGAACTAATGCTACTAGTCTGTGAAAGTCTTCTGGAAACCCGAGCCACGGTTCACTGCTTCAGGATATAACACATACTGGAAAGATGCACAAGTTTTTCTCCTTTGTTGGTTTCTACGTTGCAATTATTTGAAGTTTCTAGTCTGGGGCGGGGAGGGACGCGAACCAGGCGCAGTTGTTGGAGAGGATGCTCTGACAGCAACCCAAGCACTTCCCTTGAAGTTGCTTGATGAGAAAGGTTGGAATCTTCTAAAGGAGGGATTGTAAGCACATTTTCTTCCAAGTGCTGGCAAAGAACAGAATGTAAGAAACATTATCTGAACAAGCATAGGCCATGGATTTAGCTAGAACTTGCCCTCCTTCCCCATTTCATTTCTCCTGTGTGCATTGTGTCACCGGGACTAATATGTCAGAGTTAAATCTTTCTGCAGCCCGTTGAAAAATGGGGGGAAGGGTACCAACAATTGTTCTGGTGAAAGTTCATATGCAATTAGAGCAAGAAAATCTCTTTTTGATGGGATGGCTTACTTTGTTCAGGAGATGATTACAAGCTTGGTTGTTTACAAGGGCTTTGCTCTTAGATTGAAACATTCATTTTGATGAGGACACGGACATATGGACATCATCACATTTTTGTTTTGGCAGTTCAACCACTCTTCTCAGTGAGATACTGAGATACAGTGTGGAATACATGTAAATCTCTAAGGCATACGAAGTGACAATTTTGTGGTGCTTTTCTGGACAGTGCATTTTCTTAGATTTGTTTTGAAAAAGTCTGTAATATATTCAGGATGTTGTCTTTAAGAGTTGGTTTGGGTTTTGAAGTGTCCTTTTGACAGTATAGAAAACAGTCTAGTTTTTCTGTGATCTGTTATGTAGGGAAAAATTACAAAGTCCTAACAGTTAAGAAGGTAAAGAATGTGATTTAATCAATAAACTCTCTCCACTTGGCAGGGGAAGGTTCTGGCAATGTTAATGACCCCAACAGGGAAATGCTAGCAAAGACTGAGGTTTCTCTCACGCTCACTAATAAATTTGACGTCCGCAATGATGAGAATGCAGAGATGGATGCAAGGACAATTCTGTTGAAGTAAGTAGGGTGTAACTACCTGGTATGTTACTCAAAAGAAGGAGCAAGTAGAACTTTAACAGTTAGTCTGCGTGTGAAAATAAGAGAATTGAGACGTCATTTAAAGAAATGTGGAAGGACTGTTACTCCAAATACACTGAGATTGTAGCCATGTCCTTTTCCATGCTGTAGTGTGGCTTTTAATTGATGAAGGCTAATAACCTTTTTGAGAAGAAAAGAGGAAAGAGAGTAATGGAGTGTCAGGGATTTTATTGTTGCCAGAATCTTTATTCTGGAAAACTTTTTACTGATAGTGACTCTTTGCTAATTTTAAGCAAATCCCTATTGACGAGATATATAGAGCAGTGACCTGACATTCAAATGCATTTTTACCTCCTCCTGATGCATTCCTTCTCAGATTCTAGATAGTTTAATTGAAAAATCTTTGGTCAGCATGTACTTGACCTAGGCAGACAAGAAATCTCCCACAAGAAAATTATGTCTCAAAAAAATAACTTTAACCAGGCTTCTTAAAAGATACATCAGTGTTTTCCTACCCACCAGACAAAAGTGACATTGATTTCAAAAGTAAAGATTTACCAGCTGCACTGATAATCTTTTAAGTTGTGGATGATGAGGAAGGTGAATATGTGATGCAGTTTGTGTGATTCCAAAAACAATTCCAGCCTGACTGCAGAGATGCTATTTGGTTTCATTGTGTGGCTTAAGGATAGAAGTGCTTCAGAGTGGATACCAACTGTGGTTAAATCCCAGCTCGAATCAAGGAGCAACCCTGTCTATCGCTGGACTGGAGTTGAGATCTACCTTGTCTCCCATGCACATAAGAAAATAGTCCTTTGGAGCTTTTGATACCTGTTATATGTATAGATTACTGAAGCATGCTTATTGATGGATAATGTTATAGAGCTTTTCTGGTTGCACAAGTGGGCTGTGACTTCTAACTGCTTGATCTTTCACCTTGAATGCAACTTCTGTGGTCCACGTGGCAGTACTGGGGCTACCTTGTAATATATGGGATAGCATCCTTGCTGTTTGAGGGAGTTCTGGAGAGCAAATTGTGCATATTACAGAGAGGAACCTTTCGGGGAACTGGTTTCCAGTAACTGTCCAAAAGGTAAAGTGCTTCTCAGGGTTCTGTTCTGGTTTAGCCTATGACTGAGTGCTCATCCAGTAATAATCTGACTTTAAATAAATCAATAACATTGGTATTGTTTCTGAAGAGAAGGGTATTAAAGGTCTTTCTCTTTAAAATTTTCCCTCCAATTCTCCTCGATTTCTTTGCAGCACAAAACGTTTAATTGTTGATGTAATCCGCTTCCAGCCAGGGGAGACGCTGACTGAAATTCTGGAAACTTCAGCTACCTCGGAGCAAGTATGATGCTGTTTATATCTGCTGGTTTTAGAGGGTGTACAGTGGAAGTAAATTGTATGTGTGAATGTTATTCCTGCAGTAGTTGCTAGAAACTATTTATGTAGAAGACCATTTCAGATGGTAGGTAGGCTTCTGTTGGTTCCCGTGTGTAGAATGTGTTCATCAAAACGCGTTCATTCGAGTCAGTAGGGGAATCGCCAATCAAAACTCTTTATCTTGTGTTATGCCAGAGATCAGACAATCTGTTTCTGCTTCTTTTTGTCTCCTTAAAATTGATCTGTTTATGAACTTGTAGTTTTTGGTTTTTTTTTCTTCTAGGAAGCAGAGCATCACAGAGCTATGCAGAAACGGGCCATTCGTGATGCTAAAACTCCTGATAAGATGAAGAAATCTGTCTCTGTAAAGGAAGATGGCAACTTGAATCTCCAAGATAAAAAAGAAAAAATCAAGGCAGGCCTGAAGAAGTTGACAGAACTTGGGCCGGTGAATGCCAAAAATAAATACCAGGAACTAATCAATGACATTGCAAAGGTATACAATTAGATGGTTTCCTAGTAATCACAGTGGGGTTTTCCCAGTTTGTGGCTTTGTGAAACTGGCATGAATTTTGAGAAGGAGAGTAAGGTTTTTAGTAGCTAATTTATAGATAAAAATCATACCTTTTCTTGCAGCATTTCCACCTCTTGGCATCCTTGGGTAGTCCTTTATTTTTATACAATGTTTCTGGTCTCTCAAATTGACTGCATTGCCAGGTTCTTGGGTACTTTAAGAAAAAATTTAATATCTTGGAAGGGAAGTCCTGATGTGTGATGTGTTTTTCTGCTCCATTTCACTAATTTAAGTAGTGCCTCTAGAAACTGATTCACACAAGGAAGTTTTGGTCATAACTCTAAGACATCCTAACTGTTACTTTTATTTAAATGTGCCTGTTAAAGAATACCTAAACGATAGGGGGAGTTCCTGTGGAAAGCTCACAAAAAAGATCCAGTACTGTTGTACATTGCTGCAGTGACAATGTATTTTATATCATGTCTTTTACTGAAAAACTATTCGGGAAATGGGACGTAATTAAACCAACTAAATAATCGCCTTTAGGGATCATGTGTCACAAATTAAAGTAGCAGTCAATGACTGTAGTGTTTTCTTGTTGAGATATTAAGGCAAGTGATGCTTAAAGGCTGACTAACAAAGAAAAAGAATGAAGTCTGTGTGCTGCTGTGGTTGTAGTGCTTGGTTCATATGATACTTTCCCTACCCAGTGCTGGCAAAATTGCTGCTTTCAGTGCCCGCTCTAGTCATCACAGCTAGGACAGAACTAAAGTTTGAGAAAGCCACTAAAGGTGCAAGTGTACTGCTGTGTAGCATTGGTTAGTTCCACAAATAGAGTCATCACAGAGAAAAAGCTGTGACACTTGAACTGGGGCAAGTACAACTGAGTGCTCAAGCCTGTAGCACGAAGCAAGACTAAGCAAAATCAAATGGTGTGTTTCAAGTACACAATGGCTCTGGGACCGAACACCTGCAGAGCTCAAATGACTGTTAAGTCTCTGCCTGTCTTTCTCTTTGGTGTAGGATATCAGAAATCAGCGTAGATACCGTCAGAGAAGAAAGGCAGAGCTAGTGAAGCTGCAGCAGACATACAGTGCCTTGAACTCCAAAGCTACTTTTTATGGAGAACAAGTGGATTATTACAAAAGTTACATAAAGACCTGCTTGGATAACTTGGCCAGCAAGGGCAAGTAAGTGTCTTGGAACCATAGAATCATAGAATGGTTTGGGTTTGAGGGTACCTTTAAAAGTCATCTAGTTCCCACCGCTCTGTCATGGGCAGGGACACCCTCCCATAGGCTGGGTTGCTCCAAGCCCCATCCGACCTGGGGTGGAACAGTTCTGGGATAGGGCAGCCACAGCTCCCCAGGGCAGCTTGTCCCGGGGCCTCACCACCCTCACAGGGAAGCTGTTGACTGCAATTCTTTGGGTGAGGTTGAGTCCTTATCCATTGAGTGGTCCATCTATCAAATCCATGTCTCTTCAATTTAGATATAGGAATGTTTTGTGGAACGTTGTTGAATGCTTTTCACAAATACAGGTAGATTATGATTGTCAGATACTTTTCCCTCATCCAGAAACGGTGTGTTAACCCCATTGCAGCAGGTCACCAAACTGGCCAGGCGCCTGAGTGAAGGTATATTGGCTGTCACTGATTACCTCCTTGTTTTCAATGTATCTTCGCATAGTTTCCAGGTCATTCTTGCCAGTCACGGAGGTGAGACAGACTGTGTCTTCCTTATTTTCCTTTTCCAGTTTGTAGGAGCTTCACTGGACTGCCACATTTTCTCATATAGGATGGATAGTGGCTTAGCCACTTCCTCCACCCGTTCCCTGAGGACCCACAAACACATCTCATCAGGGTCCATGGACTTGCACACTTTTAGGTTCCTTAGATGGTCTTGAAGCTGATGACCTGAAGCGAGGAGTTCCATGGCCCTAGAAGTACCTCATACATGTTGTATACATACAAGCATGTGTTGCTGAGAAGAACCATAATGCTGTCTACTCAAAGCTCCTCATCCAAGCTCTTCCCCACAGCGACAGCTTTAGAGAAGGGATCTCAGCAGCAGTAAAAAAATACAGGGAGAGGTCCTTGCCATGAATGGGGTCAAAAAGACAGACTTGAAACACTTTTTGATCCCTTTGGGAGAAGAGTGCTGAGAGTGGAGTGGTATGAGGCTTGTTGTCCACATATGCCGTTGCTGCTCAGTCAGTCTGTCCTGTCATCCTTCTTAGGAGTAGGGAATGAAAACAACATAGTTACCTACAAGGAAACACTTGATCACAAATTGTCCCCGTTTTTTGTGCCAAATGAAATCAATTGTTACAGTGCTAGACAACTCAGATTTTCTGGGCAAAAAAATAAATTGTTACCTTCTCCAGTTACATGTGAGAATACGAACCCTTTTTATTTGTGGAATAAAAAGACAAGCAAGTTTTTGAGTAGTCTCAGCTTTCTCCATGTAATTTGTCATTAGACCCCATTTTGCCTAATGAGAGATGATATTGCGTTTTATGAAATACCATACGATTATATTTTGGGTGGGATTTTTTTGTTTGGTTGTTTTTTGTGATGATGATGATGATGATTTTTTTTAATTATATGATTATTAATAATAGCAATAATAACATTTTCCTGCTTAAATGTTATTGGTAAATAGTAGAAAATTAAAGATCTGAACTGGGCTGCAAGTGCTTTGTAGGTAAACTGACTAGTAGAAGTACCTCATTATCTATCATTAGTCATAGTTCATTAGCTGCACTGATTCTATCCCCTCTTTCATATAGGATGAATTTTTACTGCTCAAAATGTTTTTACTTGTTTGAGTGACCTTCTAATTTGTTTCATTTGTTTTTTTTCCCCAGAGTCTCCAAGAAACCTCGAGAGATGAAAGGCAGAACCAGTAAAAAGATTTCTCTGAAATACACAGCAGCTCGACTTCATGAGAAGGGAGTGCTTTTAGAGATTGAGGACCTGCAAGGTAACCAGTGAGTATCTTTTTAAAACTCTTTAGGGCTAAATAATCTTTTTGGAGGAAAAGGAAAATAGGTATGCTGAATTATTGTCTTTTTCTTAGAACTAGTCTAGGTGCTGATAGTTGAGGACCAGAAATTTTGAGACCTGTTTGAGGTTGTGTCACACTGTCTTGTGGTTTTGTTCTTGGAATTGTAATGTTGTGGGTAGACTTAGCTGTTGAAGCTGAAAAGGTTGTTTTGATGACCTAGGCTGACGTCCCTAGGGCCAAGAAACCTTGCATAGTGATCACTCTTCAGTTCTTTTTTTCTGGTTGAAGCAAAGCAATTCTTGGAGAAGGGAAACATGACTTAAACATGACATCATCTTTCCCCCAAATCCTTCTCTGTTACCCCCACAGTTGTGGAAGGGTACCTCCTTGGGTGAATTGTTACTATGGTTAATAGCTTTCATTGTTGAAAAATCAGCCTAATGCTAGTCTGAGTTTCTCCAGCTGTAGTTTGCTAGCCTTGAGAAGCTGGCTGTTATTAGAATTTGTTCAATTCTGAATCATACTTTGTACTCGGTGCACTAAATGAGGCACGAATGTGTAGAACTAAAGTAGACTGTATGAACTAAATTAAATGACCCTGTTTCCTGCTGCACTTGTGTGACGATGTGATTTACTGGACATAGAATCTGTTAGGCTTCCGTTCATCGTTGTATTGAGTCTGGTTGGCTTTTATGGGCTCATTTCAAATGGGGATAATAGAATAAAGGGTTAAGAATAGAATTCTTAGAAATTTATCTTCACATTTCATCTCATACGTTCCCTCCCTGTGATTTTTAATTTCTCAAATTTCATAGGTTTAAAAACGTGATTTTTGAAATCAGTCCAACAGAAGAAGTAGGAGATTTTGAGGTTAAAGCAAAATTCATGGGTGTACAGATGGAAACCTTTATGTTACATTATCAGGTAAGAAGTGTCCTATTTAATAGTGTCTGGCCCTTGCCAGACTCTTCATCAAAATGGCAATGACATGTTTTTTGGCTAGACAGTCTGAAAAATGCTCTCAAAAATAACCCATTTGTTGCAGGTGAAATAGATGCAACACGTACAGGGGATCCAAACTGCTTTTTGTTTCTTCCCAAAGAAAGCCTGGTGTCAGTCTGTGTACTTAATTACATTTACACATACACAAAACAAATACTTGGGTTTTCAACATTTTCCTGCTCAGAGAATTTCCTCAGAGAAATTTCCTCAGAGAAAGTGTAGAGAGCTTTGGAGTCTGTGACAGCAGGCACCTGGGCTTGCATGTGATGGCTTCAGCCAGTCATTATCTATTGGTATTCTTTTTGCTACCCTATACTTACCCGTTTCTTTCCGGTTCTTAGGTGCCCTCCTTAGGTGTCAGGCTTTACTTAGGCCACCAGAACAGGTGTGCTGACTGACCTTCTCCCAAACGGTTCCCTGTTCTTTTTCCAGGGCCACTAATGTTGCAGCTGGTGTCTCTGTCCCTTTCTTCCACTTCTTCACCCACCCCCTGTCCATCTTGGTCTTTGTTAGGTTTGTTAGTTGTGGAAGCCTCAGGCCTCTCAAAACAGATTGTGTGCAGGAGCTCCTTGCATTGCAGTTAGCCCGCGCCGCCTAACTGGCTGCCTGGATGGACAGCTGCCTCACACCTTTTGTTTGCTTTGAGGACTCCCCGAGTTTGTTTCGGTCCTAATCCGTCAGAGCTGGTTCTGAACTTGTTGGTTCATGGGGCTACCCACGGCCACTCATTTCCAAGGCACATGGTCCGCTATACCACTGTGCTTTTGTAGCAGTGCTTTGCATATAAAGCAGATGTTGTCAGAGGACAGCAACAAGGGACGCAACATCACACACGTCCACCCACATTCCCACACCTACCCACCTTGCTACCTGCAGGAGTGGGATTGCTGAAAGAATATAATCAGTGAGATAAAATCAGTGCAGGTGCATTGCTGACAAAGCAAAGTATAACTAGAAATACTGCCTATGTAAACACCTCAGAGATTAAATTGACATTGTATGCATTGTGATAATGAGATGCCATTTGTTTTGCGGCCCTAGACTGAACTGCTGTAAGCCGCTTCCCTGAGATGTGTGGCAACTAAAGATTTCAGAAAGGGACACCGTGTTATCAGGTTTCATGGGTACATGACAGAATTAGTCAGATAGGAAACCTAAATGTTCTAAAAGTTACATCAACTTTATGGCTACTGTGCAAATGACAATGCTGGACATGGCTAGATCTGAAATTTGGATTACTTAGAATGGTCTTCTATTTCTGCTCTCTTTTGTATTTTATTTTTTTTTAACCCGCTGCTTAAAATAATAAAGATCTTAAAATGACTATTTTTTGTACAGTAAGAGCGGCTCTTTAATGAGCCTCTTGCTTTTCCATCTTATGCCATGTGCTTTTTCATTGATATTCCTTAAGATCCTACTGTACTACGGGGTCTTTTATATTGTCTGTAAGCTCTTGAGGACTCCTCACTCATTAAGATACGCTTTTTGGCAGGATCTCTTGCAGCTGCAGTATGAAGGTGTTGCTGTCATGAAGTTGTTTGACAGAGCAAAAGTGAACGTCAATCTTCTGATCTTTCTTCTGAATAAGAAATTCTATGGGAAGTAACGGACCTCTGCCAGCAAGTCTGTGAAAGAGGAGATGGATAGAAACCTGCACCTACAACTTTTCGTAATGTAGTGATGTATCAGTATATTCCCACCCTGTGCTAATTGTATCAAATGTATTGTGAAGGAGGACTAAAAACCTCCTGGGACTTGACAGCCCTGATTGAGTGTGCAGGGAGTTGGTTACTTTTTTATTTATAATCTTCAGCTTTGAAGATCCCCTTTAAAGAGGTTAATTTAGAATGTATGTTTGTGTGGGTTTGGGAGTTAAACTAATTTAGAGTATACTTAGGTCATCTGAATGCTTAATTTACCTAATTGTGTGCTTTGTGAGGCTTGAATTATTGTTGCCTTTGCAAAGAGGACGCTGGCAATGTAGAGAGGTCTGTTAGCCTCTTCTTAAGAGCCAATAAAGGGTTGCAGGTGTTATTTGGACTCCAGTTATTCTCAAGCAGTGACGACCAATATAAAACATGGTCAAGGTCCAGGTTACCTGTTTGCTTGCAAACTTGCATTGATTGTGGTGGCAGAGGCCAGTTGCTAGGATTAGAACTACTGCAGTCAGGGTAATCAGTAAGCATCGTAAATAGTTGCTGAACTATTTGTGATTATGTACTACAGCCACATATAGCAGATTTAGTGTCTCATTTTTCTTGATTTGCTTCTGTTTATCACACTGTAGTAATTTACAGGTGCCCCCCTTAAATGGAGGGACCGTGGAATGTATTTACTAGGGCTTATAGATCAAAAAATTTTTGTGGAAGGGGAGGGTAGCTGAAAAAATGTCTTGTGACACATTAACTTTTAGTGTTGCTTGCAAAGCATTTGAAATGTAAAATTCACTCTTTTTTTTTTTCCAATTTAGAGCAATGTTGTGTATATCTGTGTCTGACGCAATAGATGTTTTCTGCCTTGGACAAGTCTGCAGGTGGAGCCTATCTCAAATAGATTAGCTTTTAAAAAGTTAATTTTTTCTAGCTACACTTAAGTTTCCGTTTCTTTTATTATTTCATGGGCGTTTTGTCTGCGCTTTTTCACAGTGGTGGTGGTGCTGGTTGTTCTGCTATATCCAATAAAAATGCAGAGACTCTTAAAAAATATAATCTGACCTTTAAATTAATTTGCTTCAGCTGTTCCCTCAGTTTTTCTCTTAACTTTTTTTTAAGGAACGTATCTCCTGCAAATTTCAAGTTGGCCTGCTTGCTCACGTAACCGTTCAGAGTTTAAATGAACTGTTTTATCTACACTGAGGCAGTTCTTTCAACTTAGATCTTTTTTCTCATGAAAGACACTCCTAGTATTTGGAATGGCTATGTCACTGAGTATAACTTTTCTGCAGTTCTCTAGGAAGGAAATACATAAAATTGCTGGTGTTTAGACTGCATTTAAACATACTCTGGTGTTGGTGTATATTTGGTCCAACCCGATAACAAAAATAGTTTAACAAGCCCAAGAAAGATGGAGCACATCAACCATTTAGCTTTCACCTCATGTTTTATCAGGGCATTTATGGCCCTGCCAAGAGAGGGATGTTAATTAGTGAGTCCCAAGCTGAGCCGTGACAGTAACCAGTTCTGTTTGAGCTGGTGGTTTTTTGACACTTTCATTAGCCACACTATCTAATAAGTCCTGGGGTTTCTTCCTGTTTTTCTTTCAACTTTATATCCACCTTTCCACCCCTTCTCTCTGTGTGCCTTTTGTGTTCCTTTTTTGTCCTGTGCCATCCCCCTGGCATTCCCTTTTGCTGCTTCAGTCTCTCTTGTTCTTGTTTTTCTTTCAAGAAATAAATACTCAATATTTATTTAATACATATTACTCTTTTTATCAGTTACTTATTATTATTGATCCCTCTCCTATTCCCAGCCCCTGATACTGCCTGGAGGAGGTGAGGGGACCTTTGGGCAAGTGCTGGGCTTGAGGCCTCAAGTGTCCCCAAAGTTGGGCTCCCATTAGGGTGGGTAGGACAATATCTAGAGACATTGAAGTGATAATAATAACTGACTTGTGGCCTTATCAACAGTCCTGGGTTGCAGTGAGAAGCAGGAGCAGCTTTCAGCCACCAGTAGTGGGAAGCTGAGGAGCAGGAACTGAGGAAGCAGAGCTGGAGCAGACAGAAACATGGTAGGGTTTAGGGTAAAACTGTTGTGGGGCTGGGATAAGGAATATGGAGCTGGGATGCGAACTGCGTGGCTGGAGCTGAAATCAGTGGAAGGGCTGGGATAGGGCCTTCTTGCAGAGCTGTTCCTGCAGTAAGGATGGTCAGGTTGGGGCTGGAATGTCGGTTCAAGAGCTAAGCTCAAACCACAGAGAGCTAGAGCTAAAACAGATGCTGCCAGGAGCACCAGAAAGCAGCACAATGTGGTGCTGCCGGGGAGATGAGGAGGCAGAAGCGCAGCACAAGAGCTGGCAGTCAAATAAAGCTTGTGGGCCAAGAGCTGAAATCACTGGGGCTGGGATGGGGACTGCTGCAAACACTGTTCTGAGGGAATAGTGACTATAGATGTGGGAAGCAAGCATAGAATGGTACACAACGGGATGGGCTGCAAATACAGTAAAGATTACTTTGGGGTTGGGATGGGGTTGGAGTGGCATTTCTCGGCCTAGAGGTGAAACCTCAGAGCTGGAACCAAGAACAAAGACCCTTTGTCTCAACCTGGAGCAGCTTCACCTAGCAGAGAGGGGGAAAGAGAAGCGGATGTGGAGCTGGAAGAAGAGAGCTTGCAGTGAAATAAAGGAAAGGGGAAAAAGTTGGGAAAATCAACAAAATCCGGGTGAAAAGCGGGAAAAAAGAGGAAAACTAGGCCAAATTTGGCTTAAAAATGAGGAAAGAGACGAAATTGGGGCAGATTTGGGGGAAAATGGTCCAAAAAAGGTAAAAAATGTGTTCAGATTTGTGTAAAAAGTGCCCAAAAATGAGCAAAAAAAGGACAAAATTTGGGGTAAAAATAGGGTGAAAAGGGGGGAAAAGAAGAGGGAGATTGATGCAGGTTTGGGTCCAAAGGCCCATGAAAGGTTCCTGAGTGACTTCCAGAAGGGTCTGGAGCCACCCCAAGGGTTCTAGACTATCCTCCCTGGTGCTGAGGTTCTAGATCGTTCTGTGGGGTTCTAGACTATCCTTCCAGTTCTGGTGGTGCTGAGGTTCTAGATCGGCCTGAGGGTCTTCCAGAAGGTCCTGGATCCATCCCGAGGGTCCTGAGCGTCTTCCAGAAGGTTCTGGATCCATCCCGAGGGTCCTGAGCGACTTCCAGAAGGTTCTGGATCCAACCCGAGGGTCCTGAAGGCTGCTGAGGTTCTCCCGGTGTTTTGGACTGTCCTGGGTGATCTGGAACCTCAGCACCGGGCAGGGTCCAGTAGAATAGTCTAGAACCCCCGGACTGGTTCCAGAACCTTGGGACTCTCAGGATGGATTTTGGGGTGAAATCCCGGGGGATTTGGGGGCTGAAATTTGGGGATTTGGGGTGAAAATTGGGGGATTTTGGGAGGAAATCCTGGGAGGCTTTTGGGGTGAAATTCGGGATATTTCAACATTTTCCTTCCTAATCCACGAGTAAAGGGAGATGTTGGGATTTGATCCAAAAGATCTTACAACCGATTTT